>NW_008826851.1:0-4278 GCF_000691245.1 Trypanosoma grayi
AAAAAAAAAAAACAAAGAGCAAGGCAAGGACGTCAGAAATGGGAATCACAATCCAAACGCAAAGAAAAACAAAGAAAACACCACTTGCCATTCGCTCTCTCGCCAATTATCATGCATCTTCGTAGGGGGACGGCTGAGGGGAATAAACAAGACAGAATCATAACAGCGGTGGAAAAACAAAAACAAAAAAACACCAAAACAAAAAAACAAAAAAAACGCAAGCGAAAAGAATGCAAACTCAAGATATAGACAGACACCGTACGGTATGTGTGACGCGTGCTGAGCACATGGATGCAGCTCCTACCCCNGCAAACTCAAGATATAGACAGACACCGTACGGTATGTGTGACGCGTGCTGAGCACATGGATGCAGCTCCTACCCCAGACAAATCCGGGAGGCAATCCTCCCTTGAGACGCTTATAACGTCCACATGGCGATTTGTATCTCGCGCATTTACTCTTACATCTCCCTTTTTTTTTTTCTTCCTCCTCTTTGTTTGCGCCCTTTTTTTTTCTGTTTTGTTTTGCATTATTCTCATATATTTCACGCGCTTACGTTCGCTCACCCCTCAGAGCCAAAAAAAAAGAAAATTGTGCGCGGTCCTGCGCCGCGCAATGCGAGCCGCGCGGCCCACGTGGCAGCGACAAAGTGGGGGCGGGATGCAAAACAGCAGCAGTGATAAAGCAAGGCAAGAGAGCAAACGAAAAAAAAAAANCAAAAAAAAAAAACACAGCAGCGTCTGAGTGTTCTCCGAGACATCTCCTGAGAATTACATCGGAGGGTGAATCGATGTCAAAAAAGCAGGGTGATGCCTCGTTTGCTCCCATTTCACTATATAGGCACCCCCACACAAGCAGAAATATCTTCGTTCATTTACTCACGTGGATCACCTCAGTACATAGATATCTTTCTCCATATATATAAATATATATATGGAGTTAGATAGATAGATAGATATGTATATATAACTTAACCCTTCGCAGCTAAGGAAAAAAGCCCCGTTAGTGAAACGTAGTGGGGAAGCAGTTTTTAAATCGACTCACCAGAATTTACAAATAAAAAGTAAAACAAAAACAAGAACAGAATGAAAGAAATTCTGTACAATAGCATATCTTGAGACCTTTTTTCGTTTTTTTTTTTTNATATATATATATATATATATGATTTTCACGTTTCCCACTCTGTCCATACGGCTGCCGTTTTCATTTTCTGACGTGCAACGAGCGACAGTAGATTTATAGAGGTACTGCCTTGGCCTCCTCCGGCAAAACCAAAGACGGCAAGAAGTGCAGTTTCACGCCGAGGCGCTTTGAAAGTCTTTCTAGTTCTGCGAGGGTAGCTTCCTGTGCGCGTCGGCGGGAGTCCATGACGTATGAGGAGTAAGAAAACGACACCAACCCGACCGCAATGACGTTCTGAAGTGTGCCGTCGGCAGCAGTCATTTGGAGTGAGTAACGGCGAAAAGGAATTGACATGTCTCCAACGAACCATAGGCCCAAGGCTGATATGTTCTCTATTGCCTCTCGATGGCGCTGCTCGAGCAGCGGTACGGCATCTTGAGAGTCTTCTGAATGGGCCTCACTCAAGTGTTCTTGGACCTGCCGGAGAAGAACCTGCCATGTACGGCGCATGAACTGGACAACAACAAGAGGATAGTTACATTTATGTGCGTATTGAATATCGTTTTCCGCCGCTCTTCGAACCAGACACTTCAACGCAACAACTCTCTCCTTCTCGCCAACCGTGCTCTTCATCTCGCTCTTCTCAACGAATTCACGCAGTTTAGCGAGGTTATGGTTCTGAATGGCGATGCGTTGGCAATCCATATCATCTCGAAGCTGTGGCGCGTGTTTGTCGAGGAAGGCCGTAGCAGAAGCGGCGTCCGGGTGGGCAGAGGCGTGGCTCACTGTGAAGACATTTCTGCTTGTGGAAATTTTCGGCAGAGGCAGCTCAATGGCCTGTTTTGCAGCAATTATACCTTGGTCATCGACCACTCCGAGAGGGGTGAGTGTGTCCATTACGCAAGTCATCGCTCTTCTGACGAAGAAAATACGAGTATCGATGTGCACTTAGCTGATAACTACACGGATTTAGTGAGACACAACCCACATCAATGAAAACAAAACAAAAACAGAATCCCAAAGCATCATAAAGACACAACAGCAGAGGTGTTGAATAGATCGTAAACATGCATTACGGCCTCAGCCTCCCCACACCACAAAAAATTCAGGCCTAACAATGTTGGAGTTCAACTTTAACTCTTTTCTTTTCCGACCTCGTGTGTTATAGTTTTAGAAAAAGTCGTGGCCACCTCACGAATCATGTGAATTCAACCGCCCCCCCCCCTCCAAAAAAAAAGAAGAAATCCTTCTACTTTGCATTACTTTACTCCCACTCCGTCGTCCCAGGTGGCTTAGCGGTGAGATCGTACAGCACACGTGACACAAACTCCAACTTTTGCAGTGACGCCACCATCTCCTCCAAGGCGACCAGCGGCATCATCGGAGAGCCAGGAACCGCGGGAACGCCTGTCATGAAGTCGTTTGTAACAAACGTGCGCACCACAACACTGTATTGGCCCTTCTCTTCGAACCCGATGGGCACCAACACAACAGGGACTTGACTGAGACGCCGCACAAGGTTGTGTTTTATCAGGGTACGGTTAACTATATCGTCGGCGACGCGGAGCTTGTCCAACACGGATGGGAGGAGCGTTGTTTTGGTCACAGTGCGCGGGGGATCAGCTCGCTTGGGTCCAAACATGAACACAACACGGTTGACATGATGTGCGACCTTTGGGATGGCAAGCGCCAAACTTTTTAGCTGCTTCCACTCCGCTTCTGTCGGGAACCCTTCAGTAGATAGGGCCACTGCGTAGGCGTACGTTCTGCTGTCGCCTTGCACCCCCACGGTGCGAATGGGTAACACGCAGGAAGCCACTTGTAGGCCCTTGAGTTCCTCACTCAGTGGTCGCACCACGTCAACGGCTTCATCGCCTGTGCATACGGCCTTAACTGCCTGCTCTGTGGACTCATAAAAGTCGTCCCTGAATGGCGTACCGTTGCTGCAGAGCGTGCGGATGGCCAGACCAGGTCCTGGGAAAGGTTGTCGCTGAACAAGGTGTGACGGAATGCCAAGACGGGCTCCCAGTTCACGCACCTCATCCTTGTGGTAATCGCAAAGAGGCTCAATGATGCGTCCTGCTTCACGCAGTTGACGAACCACAGCAGTGTCGTTGTGATGCGTCTTAATGGCGTCAGCGGTCTTACTAGCGTACGCCGACCCGGATTCGATGAGATCCGGGCGCAGAGTACCTTGTGCAAGCAGAAGATTCTTCACATCAAGCTTAAGGTCCTTGATGACAGCGTCACACACAGACATAAAGGTATTGCCTATGATCACACGTTTCTCTTCAGGGTCTACAACCTCAGACAGCTTTCCAGTTGTGTAGGCAGCACGCGAGCGTTTTTCGGGCATCTCCGTCGTTGCTTGTGCGAACTGCTCTCTGGCATCAACGAGAGTCACAGGCACACCTGCTGCCTTCAACGCCGCCACTACCTCCTCGCTCTCGCGGAGCCGCATGAAGCCGTGGTCAATGTGGACACACACAACACGATCGGGTCCAAGAGCTTTGAGCAGTAGCACCGCACACACCGTACTGTCAACTCCGCCAGAGGCGAGACACAAAACTTTTTGCCCACTTGCGGTACGCTCTCTGATCATACGCAGCGCCACCACCTCACGATCCTCCATAGTAAAGGTGAAGCGACATCCACACAGCGTCAGGAAATTCTTGAAGATATGCATACCATTTTCCGTGAGCTCCACTTCCGGGTGGAATTGTACACCAAACAATGGAAGTTCCCGGTGCTGCACAGCAGCAATAATGCTGGCACTGCTGCGCGCAATAACGTCAAGGTGCGGCCCCGATTCAATTATGGAGTCGCCATGCGTAAGAAGTACCCTTTCGGTTGGACGAAGACCATCGAAAAGCTTGGATGCGGTATCCACAGATATCTCATCCTGTCCGTCCTCCCGCAATGCTGCCTGTCCCACACTTCCACCAAAGGCTCGTGTAAGCAACTGCATGCCGTAGCATATACCAAGCAGAGGTTTGCCAACCTCAAACAGATCCGGATTAAATGCAGGAGCGTCTGCATCGTGTATAGAGCTCGGTCCGCCACTGATTATAATGCCTTTTACAAAAGGGTCGCTGCGGAGTGTCTCCGTTGGTGTGTTGAGCGGCATGATACGCGACTCCACATGCAGTTCTCGAA
>NW_008826852.1:0-4275 GCF_000691245.1 Trypanosoma grayi
TTTTTTTTTTGCTTTTCTGGGAGATTCTTGCAGTACTCCACTGGGTGGCAATAACAGAAGGGGGAAATGGTGTAGAGACACCACACACTACTATGTGCTGTCGTCGCAGCTCCTCGTTTCGTTTCTTCCCGTTGTCTGTTTGTCTAAAGTTCTTCTTGCCAGTTTGTTTATTGTAACATGCCGTTTTTTTTTGTTCTTCTTTCTTTCGTTCCCTCTTTTAGTACCACAGCGAGAGCACCGCAGATTCAATGTTGTGTGGCTGATGTGTGGATGCAGGACACGTGCTCTTTGCCCGTTCTATTCTTCGCTGACCCGCTCGATTGTGCCTGTTCCCCCTCCACTCTCACATCTGCCTGACGCGCCTGACACTGTTGCTGCTTCTGCTGCTGCGCGACCGCCCCTGTTGCGCGACAACGCCACCCCGTAGTAGTGGGCCGACCGCGCACGGCCATACAACAGCACAGCAGGAAAGGAGCGAAAAATCCAAAAAGAAGGCAGCCAGAACTGAACAAATGAAATCAAAGGAGAGCGAATGACGTTCATCGCTGCCTGCCCCGTGCTTGCCTGTAAGGAATACGCCCCTGCTGTCGACGTGGAAGAACAAGTGACAGCGCAAATACACACACACACATACATATACACACACATATATATATATATAAATAAATATGTATATGGAATCAGATGTGAAAGAAGAAAGCGGGAGAACCCAAAGCCCAGGAAAACGCTATTGATGCACAAGAATACAGCCAAACACACCAGAACACACAGGAACACGGAGGCAAAACGGGATGAAAACGTCAGGCGTACAGAACAAAAAACAAACAACAGAAGGGAAAAAAAAAACAGGAAAAGTCAATAAAGAGTGGCCGATATTGGTGTCTAGACGTCGTGCCTCTCTGTAGTGGAAAAAAAAAAAAGAATAGAGACACACCGCACCCGCCTTGTCGCAACTCATGTTTCGGCGTTTTTGGACCATTGTCCCTCTTCCTCTTTCACGATTGTGGTGGTGCATCCCTGTTTGTCCATTCCCCCACATGACGTCTCCAGCCACGGGCCCAACCGTGCGGTGACACATGGCGGGTTTTGATTACAAACAGGAGTGCACCACACATACAAACCGCGTTGGGGATACTATGAGGGCACTTGGGGGAACTGTGGCCATTCTCGGATTCTATTTTCCCTTTTCGTTTGCGTTCTTACTTCTGTATGTGTATGTGCTGACTTGTCTCACATTTCATTCTTGCGTGTTGCCGGCTCCCACCACCATACCCTCAGTCTTCTCCACGCAAAGAGGAGGAAGTGGCGCGATGTCACACACCGCAACGTCGCGGATATCTCATCAACTACTCATTTTCTTCTTCTCCATTCACATGTCTCCCTCCTCTATAGGTAGAGGGGTGTCTTAACATTCTTTCTGGGGGCGGGTAATATCAGCCCTTGTGACTCACTCCGCCGGTTCCCCGTACCATTGGAGTCGCCGTTGTTTTTCCCCGCCTTGCCCCCCGGCGGTGCACTCCTCGGTACCCGAGGGAACGACAGCATCGGCAGCACCGTCTGCGTGCCACTTGGCGGGAGCGGCACAATTTTCGCCACGACCTTCTTGGGTGTGTGGATGGTCAGTGTACACGGGCAGTCACCCGTCACAGGCTTGTTCGGGCATCCCATCAAAACGGTGTAACGACCATGTGCATGAAGCTGAACCACCAGGGAGTGCTCCCGCGCACTGGTTGCGTCACCTGTCGTTGCGAGGCGAAGCATGTTCTCGTCGTATAGCATCATCATCACATCATCTTCTGCAAGAACATCACCTTTCTTTGTGGATGCCGGATCCGTGATTTTATTTTGCCGGAGCAACAGATGCAGGTCACAGGGCCCATTCACCATAAAGTCAATGCGCCTACCCTCGCGGCTCCCCGGTTTGAGGGTGGTCTCAACGCTGGTGGAGACATGCGTAGCACTCAGCGGCCGCAACGGCATCAAGGTTACACCCGAATCACCGGGGTATATGGAGATACTGAACTTACCATAGCTGCCACGCTTCATTGTATACGGGATGAGGAGGCACGTAGACGTCGGTGGCACTTCCATTCGTGTGCATACCTCTCTTGTGTCTAACATAATGCCTTTCTGAATAAACTTATGTGTTGTATTCGTCACTGCCCCGCTAGGGATCGCCGCTTCTGTATCTTGTTCTAACAAAGCTAATCCCGTTTGGTGATAGTGCCCCACGTTATCTGCATCGTAGAAGACAGGCGCTTGGTGACGCAGCTCTGCCAGGATCGTCGCCGGACGTGCCGACTTATTCTCCACCAAATATATCGGGTTGTTGCGGAATGTGGTAAACTTCGGGTTGCCTCCGCAGAAGCCCTTACTCCACTCGCCCACAGCAGTCAATCGGTCACCACAGTTAATATGGCACCGCTGCATACTCGAGAAGTTTCGCAAAAACACAGGCTGAGGAAGGTACAAATACTCTTCTTGCGCCGCATCGAAGTCGCAGATACTCCTAAGCTCCGCCGTCCAATTGGGATCTTGTTGGTTGAGTGGCCCGGTGTAAAGCGGCTCATCATAGTAACAGTTGTGCAGCTTGATCACAATATCGGAAGGATCATTAGACTCCTTCACAGTATGAATGACTCCCATGAGAGCATAACTGCATTGCGGGTGGATGCCATCCGGCACATCTTTGTTAGACATGCATGTTATAATATCACCCTTTGCAAGATCAGCTTCGATACCCCTCCAATACCTGGCCGCCCTGAAGTCTCCCATCTTTATTCCTTCAGAACGTTTGTCTTCCAAAGGAAGGTGAGACACCGGCCGGCCCGTCAGATCCCGCAGGGTCTCATGGGGCGTGCATTGATCCAGCCTGGCGTAACCTCCGACAAACTTGGCGTACGCCTTTTCAAGCAGCAGCGGGTACCACGAGCGACGCGGCACCTGCGTAAACTTCGGCTCCATGTTCGCGTCGCAAGGAACACGGTCATCAATGTCGACACGCACCGGGTTACTGTTGGGGTCGAAGAATGTGAAGACATAAGGCCCGTTTATTGGGTGCACTTTTGACTCGAACAGACGGTGAAGCAGCGGGGGGTGCCGGCTTAATGCCGCAATAAAAGGCGTTAGATACCCAAACTCGCGTGGAGCCGACACAACTTCAGACGGCAGCGTCCGCTCCGGCACCACTGCCTCGCGAATGCCCTCCGGGTACAGCTCACAGATGCGCGGCCACTTCTCAGCAGCATTTTTGTTAGTCTCGTGAAATGGGGCATCCTCCCAGTTGCTAGCGGCCAGAGCGAGATCGCGAACACGAGCCCTAATCTTTTCCTCAATATCGTGAATCGCCTTATCATTCCTTGGAGTGGTCCGAAGTAGCTTTCGATGTTCCGCCTCCATATCGTGAAGCACAGGATCGGTGTTAAGAGGCAAGCGTTCCAGTGGAATCCCTTCAGGATTAGGATCAAGAAATGCACGTTCCTTTTCAAGAAGAAGCTTAGCCAACTCATCAGCGCGATCATTAAGCTTTTTCTCCAACTCCCCAATTCTTTCTGCGTTCCTTTCCGGATCCTCCTTCAGTTTCCGTCGCGCAAGCTCCATTTCATTAAACAGCGGATCGTCAAGAGGCAGTTCAGAGAGCGGAACACCCTGTGGCTCTGGGTTAAGGAAGCCACGGTCGTTCAACAACATCTCACGGGCAATATCATGCACACGATTATTCATCGCATACTGCTGATCTTTAATAGCCTCAGCGTTCAGTTCCGGATTCTTTTTAAGATTGCGAAGCACCCTTTCCATCTCACAGAACATCGGATCTTCATCGAGAGGCACCTCATTAAGTGGAATGCCCTCCGGGTTCTGGTCGAGAAAAGCACGCTCATTTTCACGGAAATCTGCCGCCAATTCGTCCACACGAGCAGCAATAGCACGCTGAAGTTCGGCAACCTCAACAGAGACCGTGTCAGGAACAACTTTACTTTGCGCTCGAAGCTCGCGTTCAAGAGAATTAAGAACAGAATCATCGTTAAGCGGAATAATCTCCAACGGAACACCCCTAGGATTCTGATCTAAAAACCTCCGCTCCTCCTTAAGTAATTCCCTCGCCAGCTCGTGTGCACGGTCATTCATTCCCTTCCCTAGGGAAGAGATCTTCGGTGCATTCTTGCGTGGGTCCTGTTCAATCAGCTTCTTGCGCTCCTCCTCCATCGCCATGAACTTCTCGTCCTCGTCGAGCGGCAGCTCGCTGAGCGGCACACCCTCCGGGTTCTGGTCCAG
>NW_008826853.1:0-4274 GCF_000691245.1 Trypanosoma grayi
GGGGGGGAAAGGTAAGGGGCAGCGACAGTTTCGCCTCGAACGCTCCGCCCATTAGTCTTTTCTCTTTCGAGGTCTGGTCGGGAACGGGACAGACAGAGAGAGAGAGCGAAGACAAAAAAAATAAACCCGGAAAGAGGGAGGGGCGTGTGGGGGACCGGTGCTCTCGCGCAGCTTACGTCTGATCTTTTCCCCACCACCGCCGAGAGACGCAAGGCATCCAGTTGGCGTTGGTCTTTTTCTTTTCGTTCCTTCGGTGGGTCCTGAGCTTGTTTCATCGCTTTTTGCCTCATTGCTATTCGCGTCGGCAGGGGTTTGTACTCGTGGCGGCCTCCTCCCTCTCCTCCAGTGAGAACCGCTCAACAAGACACCCCAAAGGTGCAGATATATTCCCTGGCATATATCCACCTACCTGACTCAATCGTCCTGCCACGCCCAACACAAAAAAACAAACAAACAAACGCACAAACATACACCACAATACNNAAAAAAAAAACACAAGCGCAAATACACAAACACACAATTCCCTACGAACCTCCTCCACTCACCAACCCGTTTGTCCAGCGCACCCAACAAGTAAGGAGACTATATTGGGCATACATCAACGGATAGGTAGGCGCGACATATGCAGGGGAGCCGCTCTCATCTGGATGCATCATCTGTGATCAGCTCCCCTATGGCGGAGAGTATTCTGCTTGAGGCGCGCACATTCTGCGTGGTCTGCGGCCGCTTTGGATCCGACTTCGTCCTGCGGAAGTCCGGCCTGAAGTGCAGCGGCTGCGTGGGAAAGGCAGCCAACAAGGAATGGGCGCGACTACAGCACAGACAAGCGAACGAGTTGCTCTCTCAGGCAACGGCGCGGGCGCGGATGGGTAGCGGCGCATCCGCGCTTCTTTCACTAGGCGACACCGCTGGCTGGACGTACAGCAGTATGATGGACAGCGACGAACTGAACTCCACGTCAGCAGAACGATCCGCCACCCACGACAGCACCAGTGATGTGCGAGTGGTCCCACCGCTCCACCCTCCACGCTCGCGGTACTCGTCGACACAGGCGGAAACACCGCGAGGCAACTCGCACGGCCATCAGCCGCATATCATGGAGTACATTTCAAACACCGCGGTTTATCAAGAAGCTGCTTTAGGACGTCCTATGACGGATGTGCTCAGCTCTGCCAGCAATGCAGCGTGCTCGTCGACACCACGGACCACCGATGATAGTTACCTAAACGATGTAGCCATGTCGCTCCCGTCGCCACCGGCAAAACAGCACAAGAGGAGCGGGCCACCTGCTATACCACCACGTGCGCCACCAAACAGATCACGAGCATCTTTTGAGTTGAAGGACAATCCAAAGGATGCGGAGAAAAAGGAGAAAACAGAACCGAAGGAGGTGCACAAATCAGAAGGTAATGAAGCAAAAATCGAAAATAACAAGGGATCGGGAATGCATGAAAAGGGAATTGCGGACAAAGAGGTGCATGTGAAAAAGGATGGGAAGAAGGGCTTTGTGTCCGCGATGAAATCTGTAGCGAGCCCAGCACCTGCCGCATCGGGGGAACCCAAGCGCAACTCGGGCAGCGGAGTGAGGCGTGCGCCGAGGGCTGAGAAGGTGGAGGCCGTTGAGGCCGTGGATGCTGTGGAGTCGAACTGCGACGATGAGGAAATAACCGCCTCCATTGCGCTTCCACCGCTACTACAGTCGGACCCGTACGCCCGCCTCCCAAAGACGCCCCGCGCAGATGATTTCATGAGCCTGCCGGACGCCTCCGCGTCTGACGTGAACCGAGAGGGAACACCAGAGGTGCGGAAATCCTCCATTGGAACGGCTGCAACAGCAAGCGAGGCGAAGAACAGAAATTCGGCACCACACCCTTTCTCTGCCAACGCGTCCGTTGGTCGCAATGAGACCCACCACACTGCTGGGTCTCGCCGTTCCGTTACCCCAACAGCCGCAAGCCCCAGCCTTAACTCGCTGCGGTCCTCCATCGACGGTGGCAAGATGGCGCCGCCTACTATTTTTGCTGTTTCAAAGACGGCGGGTGATAACAGCAGCGGAAGCAAGCACTCATCGCGGGTACCTGCAGTCGCGGCAGTAGCAGGAACCCACAAGAAGAAGTTGCCACGACGATCGAACACGAATCAGCAACAGCCACAACATCTGCAAACACATCCTTCACATGTGGATCCCATGTCTCGACAGTTTGGACGCTGCGAAGTGACGTCTGCGGAGCTTCTTGTGTCGTCTTCTTCGCCCTCGTCCACATCATCGTCCTCTGCCTCTGCGACTGCAAATGGCGAAGATCCGTTGCTGGATAAGCACACACCTGGAGATTCGACTCTGCAGCCAAAGCCGTTGGGAGTTGTTGAGAATGCCATGATGCCATGCAATATCAATATTGATCGTCTGTATGTTGCCGTGGAATTTCAGCATTACGCATCGCCAGATGAGTCAATCTCTTTCTCTCATGTTCGTCGCTTATCATCATCGTCGTCGGGCACGAGTGCTATGAACCAATCTGCTACTCCCGTTCCATCAGCACCAGGGAGTAAATTCACTGTGACAAAGCACTTTTCATCTGCGCACCAGCGTCAGGAAAGCTCAGGCTCTCTTATCACGCCGCGCTGGCCTCTCGATCAGCGTTTGGTTGCCTCTCCTGCTGGAGGATTAGGAGGTGTTAGCAGCAACGACGCTGCATCGCAACGACACGGTGGCCGTCGGCGCAATGTAGCTTCTTCTGAAGGCGTAGAAGCAAAGAAGCTCGCTTTTATTTTATTTGTGCGTGATCGTGACACAAAGGAGGATCTTTATTCTGTGAAACGCCGCTACTTTGTTGACCTGGCGCCCACGTTCCACGAACTGAAGACATTAATGAATACGCTACCGCCAGTACCTGTTCGCCGCCTGCCGAGCGTGCGTTGTGTGACGGAAGCTTTCATCACTGAACGACGAGTGGAGTGCCAAAATTTCCTTGACGCGGTGGTACAGAACCACTTCCTGATACGCCACCCAAAGATTGTGGAGCTTCTGCGGTTAGAGCCGTTCCTGAATAACGCGTCGGCATCGCGGGAGCGGTTAGACAACGACGCTGCGCGTCACGCTGGGAATTATGGTTCCTCCCCCTCCACCATGAAGCAGACGTCGTCAGTGTCGCTCCATCTTAATGAAGATGCACTAGATAAGCTCCGCTCAATGTCTTCCATGGGCCGCCTTGGTCGGCACCTGAGCACCTCGAGCTGTATCTCAACAACTTCTTCTGTGGCACGTCGTGGCGTAATGGATTCGGTTAGCAAGGAAGACCTTGAAAAGGTGCAGCTAGGCAACTTAATAGGCCGTGGAACGTTTGGTACTGTTTACCTCGGGCTTCTACCGGGCTGTTCCGCGGTGGTTGCAGTGAAGGTGGTGCGCGTGAATGAGAACGTAGACGAGGACTTCCTCCTTTCGATGCGGAAGGAGCTCGACGTGCTTCGGGCTGCGCGTCACAAGAATATCATCCGTTTCCTAGGAAGCACGTACCTTGAACGTGAGCGGGAGTTGCGTGTCTTCACGGAGTACGTCGAGTGCGGTAACGTTTCCACAATGGTGAAAAAGTTTGGCAGCCTGCCACTTCTGGTTATTCAGAAGTACATGACGCAAATCCTTCGCGGCCTGCATTATCTGCACAATATGGCGATTGTGCACCGCGACATCAAGGGTGAAAATATTCTCATCACCAAGAAGGGTCGCTGCAAGTTGGCGGACTTTGGTTGCAGTGGTACTCTCCACGAGGTTGAGGGAAGGGAGGACATGCAGGGCTCACCGCTGTGGATGGCTCCAGAGATTATTCACGGCGCGCCACCGGCAACAGCAGGTGACATTTGGGCACTCGGCTGCGTCGGCATAGAGATGCTGCAGCGCCCCATTTGGAACATTGAGAGTGACATCAACCCTTACATCTTCCTCTACCGTGTAGGGAAGATGAATATGCCACCCCATGGCTTGCCGACAGCAGAAGAGCTTCAGCAGTTCAGTGGAAGGGAGGAGACACGGGACGAGTACGAGTGCTTTGGCATGTACCGTGACTTCCTTTCCCATTGCCTGCGCGTGAGTGCGGAGGAGCGCTGGGGCGCCGCCGAGCTGTTGAAGCACCCATTCCTTCAGAAGCCCTTCGCGAAGCACATGCGTTGGATGCCGCCGCCGGAAAGTGCCGGAAAAGATGAAAAGCCGGCAAAGTAGATCCGCATCGTGTGGAGAGGCGTAAATGCTTCTGAACGAGAGGTGTTGGAGATGTGGTACG
>NW_008826854.1:0-4273 GCF_000691245.1 Trypanosoma grayi
CGCGGCGAAGCTGGCGCAGCTGCAGCGCGCCTACGCACTGCTCGCCGACGACGCGGCGCGTGCGCGGTACGCGGCGCACCACTACGCCTCGCCCGATGCCTCACTGCACGTACTCGTTGATGGCGGCCAGGTTGCGGCGAACTTCAACCCGGAGCACCAGTCGTTTGAGTACGTGGACCACGCGCTTTCCTCCACCGCCTCCGCGACGTCATCGTCGTTGCCGTCGTCATCTTCAGACACGCAGCGGTCGTTTGGCGACTTCACGGGGCCGTTTCGGTCCGCGACGTGTGGGCGCGAGAGTTCGGCGGATGCGCAGGCGTACGACGCGCGCGAGGCACTTGCCGCGCAGAACGGCGCATGCATTAACTTCATGCTTCGCGTCTCGTTTGACGAGAGCATCCTCGGCTGCACCAAGACTGCCGTTTACGAGAAGAACCTCAAGTGTGCCCGCTGTGGTGGTGCTGGCCGGCAGGTGCTCAAGCGGCCGCGCAGGTGCCCACAGTGCCGCGGACGCGGCTCGACGCACCTGCCAAGCGCCACGTATCACATCGAGCGGGTCTGCGGGTACTGCGGTGGCAACGGCTCCGCGCTGCCGCCAAAATGCGGGGCGTGTGGAGGGAACGGCGTGGTGGTGGGCGAAACGGTGCGCGTCCCGATTGATGTCCGTCCGGGTACAACAACAATGACAGTGTGGCGATTGCGTGGAAAGGGACATGATGGGGTGCGTGGTGGTGCCGCAGGAGATCTCGTTGTGACGCTCCTGGTGCAGGAGCATCGTCTCTTTCACCGTGACGGGCTTGATTTGCACATGTTGCTCCCCGTCCCGCTCTCTATTGCCTTGCTTGGCGGTGTCGTGTCAGTTCCTACGCTCCAGGGACCGCAGCCACTTCGCGTGCCTCCCTGTGTGCGAAACGGCCAGCGCTTGACGATGGATGGGCACGGTGTACGCCTCGATGGAAGCGGCAGTGACAATGGTGGCGCACTCGAGACGGACGCGGCGGATGGACTTAAGGCATCTGCGCCACAGCAACAACAACAGCAAAGACAGTGTGGACATCTTTACGTCACCCTGCTGGTGGTGATACCCAGGCGGGAGGAGTTGACCGGGGCTCAACGGTGCGCCCTGGAGAACTTTGCGGCTGCGGCAGAAGACGGCAGTGCCACCGCTGGTGAGGAGGAGACACCTGCATCGTTGAAACGGCGCTTCGGTCACTGGCTGACGAGTATGTAGTCGTCTTTTACATTGTGTGGTGCACTTTTGGTGAGGACGAGGAGAGGAAGTTACCCGACGCTTCACGTGGGGATTTAGCACCCCGCCCCCTGCTGGGGGTCGTCTCGTCTGTGTGTCTGTGTCTGTGTTAGTATGGGTCTTTGCATCGCTGGTGCGAGTGTTGCGTCGCTTGTTCTCCGCTTCGTCACTTTTGTCCTCCTCGGGGATCTACCGGACACATTGTGTAATCATCAACGCCATGGCGGCGGTGTGCAGAAACACCCGTGCACTTGATTGTCGTGGCGTAGATGAGTGAACTGCTCTCAAATTCAGTTTCGCTTCCCGTTGATGACTTGCATTCAGATGGCCCACCTGGGCAACCGTAAGGGCTGCGTAGTGGCATACATTTGCATTCTGTTCCCCTCATCACGGTTTATTCGCACCAGCTGGGGAGGGCGCCTATGACGTGCGTTTGCTTCAGAGGAAGACCTCTGCTCGATTTCCCCGTGTTGTGGGTGCTGGATTGTTGACGGTGCTTATCGCCCATACTGCCCATCCCACCCCCAACGAAAGTGCCTGAGACCTTTGCTGCCACCACACAATGTGGGCCGTATATGTGCGTGTGTGGTCGGCATTTTGCCGTTATGCTCACATCTTGGCTGATTCCCATTCCTCTCCCCAACGAGGATTTGTCCTGCGCTCTTGCGACTGGATGCGCGTGGGGGATGTGTTGTACGCAAATGCGTTCTTGCCCCAGTGGTGGAGACCTTGCTTTCTCTTATCTGTCGTCCTTTTCTTTTGTTTCTTGTGACTTTGTTTGGGGTGCCGGGTGGGGGTGCCCTCGCAATCACTCGCTTGCTTTCCTTTCTTTCCTATATTGCTCACTTGGTCGTGTCTGTCTGCGGCCGTGGGGAAAGAATCAAAGTATACACACAAGCACGTTCATTCGCTGCTTTTACGATGTCGGCACGGAAGATGGCGACTGGCAGCTCGTACTACCTTCCCTCACCCATGACGCGCTCGTTGGATGCGGGGGACTCTGTCAAGTTTGTCGTAGTGACCGGCGGTGTCTGCAGCTCTCTCGGCAAGGGCGTGACGACCTCCGCTACAGGTGCCCTTCTCCGCGCGCACGGGTACCGCGTCTGTAGCATCAAGATCGACCCGTACATCAACATGGACGCAGGGCTGATGAGCCCGTACGAGCACGGAGAGGTGTACGTCCTCGAGGATGGCGGAGAGGTTGACCTTGATCTCGGCAATTACGAGCGCTGGATGTCGGTTCATCTGAAACGCGACCACAACATCACGACTGGTAAGGTATACCAGAAGCTCATCACAAAGGAGCGCGAGGGGGGTTTTCTCGGAAAGACCGTGCAGCTGGTGCCACACTTCACGAACGAGGTTGTGGACCACATCTTCCGCATCTGCCAGGAGCCAGTCTGTGAGAGCGGAAAGTTGCCGGAGATCTGTATGATCGAGCTGGGCGGCACAGTGGGTGATATGGAATCGCAGCCGTTTGTTGAGGCCCTGCGCCGACTCCGCTACTCTATTCCGCCAGAAGATTTCTGTCTGATGCACACGACGTACCTCCCTGTCTTTGGTGGTTCACAGAAGACGAAACCAACGCAGCACAGCTCCCGCACGCTGCTTTCCCTCGGCCTTCAGCCCGACTTCTTGGTGTGCCGCAGCGAGGAGCGTCTCACAAAGGAGGTGAGGGAGAAGTTGAGCAACCAGTGTGGTGTGCAGATCGTGGACATCATTGGTGCACCTAACGTTGATTCACTGTATCAAATTCCTGTGGAATTTACCAATGAGGGTCTGGTTAAACGATTGCTGCACAAACTGCGCCTGCACTCCAAGGTGCCCCCAATGGATGTGCCCAACTATGAGACCTACTTGCAGTACACCAAGATCCTTCGCGATATGTCGAATCCTGTTGTCCGCATTGCTTTTGTGGGCAAGTACGTCACAGCCGGTGGAGACGCTTACTTCTCCGTTCTCCAGTGCTTTGAGCACTGCCAGATCGCTCTCCAGGTGCGTCTTGACATTCTCTACATTGAATCGGAGGAACTTGAGGGACCCAATGCAGAGGAGGCCAAACAAGCAATTGTCGAGTGCGATGGCATCTTCGTCCCTGGTGGATTCGGTGTGCGAGGCGTGGACGGCAAGTGTGCTGCTGTTGAAGTGGCACGGAAGCATAATATCCCGTACTTCGGCGTGTGCCTTGGCATGCAAGTTGCACTCATTGAGTTCTGCCGCAATGCTCTCGGCTGGAAGGACGCAAACAGTGAGGAGTTCGACCCATCAAGCACGCACCAGGTTGTGCGTATCATGGACTGTGATCGCACGAGCATGGGTGCCAATATGCACCTTGGCGCCCGCGACGTGCACCTTGTGGAGAAGAACTCCACGATGGCGAAGATCTATCCCCACGCCGACGTCATTGTGGAGCGCCACCGCCACCGTTATGAGGTCAACACGACATACCTCAAGGAGGTGCGTGATGCGGGCCTGAAGATCAGCGCCGTGACGGACCCCGACATGGGCCCGGAGTGCCGCGTGGAGGCGATCGAGATCCCCTCGCTCCGCTTCTTCCTCGCAGTGCAGTTCCATCCTGAGTTNCGCGTGGAGGCGATCGAGATCCCCTCGCTCCGCTTCTTCCTCGCAGTGCAGTTCCATCCTGAGTTTGTGTCATCGCCGATGGACCCGTCGCCGCCGTACTTGGCGTTCATGGCGGCGGCAGCAAAGAAGGAGTACAACTGGCCAGCGGCGTGTGCTACTCGTCGTGTGAGGACGTCCTCGCCACAAGTGCAGAGGCAGCAGTGAGGAGATGCCCAATATACAACCAAAACAGCAACATGAACGCAACGAAAAGCAGTAAAAGAAGACTGAAAGGGGGGGTGTGAGGGCAGAAATTCAGGATTAAAAAAGGCTATGACAACGATGCAGGAATCACTGAGTGCGTCGGGGACGAACTGGGATGTGCGTAACTGTGAGGAAGTGTATAATCAAACAATGGTTCAGAAGAATCTGGTCTGTATCTGTGTGTGTGTGTGTGTGTGT
>NW_008826855.1:0-1276 GCF_000691245.1 Trypanosoma grayi
TCAGATGTGGATGAATATTCTGCGCGTCGATCAATATAACAGATTCGTCATCGAGCAGATCCTCTGTCACCACACCACCTACGGCATGGATGCGCTTTCTCTCCATCTCATCCCTCAGGGCCGTCTTTGCATCAGTTGTTGAAGCATTTATCAGCTCAAGCGTAATACTGTTTGCATTCGTGACGTTCAGCTGGGTACCCAGCGCAGCAGCTGCACCGGTTATCATGGCAAGCGTTGCCCTCACCGCATGGGCATCGTCAGTCATCAGGAGAGCAGCTCCATTCAGCGGCGCACGGAGTCTCATGCCGTCTGTGTAGCATGTCAAAGCAGGAATCGTAAGCTCTCCGCTCAATATGTTCTCAGCGCGATACCCCTCCACGAACCGCTTCATGTAGACTCTTCGCCCACCTCTGTTGCAGTGGCAGATGGCGCCGTACGCAGCAGAAATAGCACTGCACTCATCACCGTAGTGACCAACCACAAGATCATCGATCAAATACCGGCGTTGGTTGTAGAGCGAGCGTCTGAAGGACTCCCTGTCCCTCACCCACACACGGCTGCTCAGCGCCTCCCACAGCACCTCACCGTCGATCCAACCAGCAACCATCATTTCACCATCGTTGTCGTCCTCCAGAAAGTGCTCGGGGCTATCGTACACCGTGTTCTCATCGCTCTCAAGGTAGCCCCGCATCACAGTCTGGAAGCGTTGGATCGCCTCGTATCGCGTGTCCTTCGCAAGTGGGTTCGTACCTGTCGTGATCAGTTGACCGGGTATAAAGGGAACACCGCCATCCACAGCTTCGCGCCACGTCCCAAGCAAATTCTCCTGCAGCACTCCGGGGCAAAGTAGGTAGGCGCCAGCTGTACGCTCATCCGTCAGCATCCGCGTAACGAACTTCACGGTGTCTTTGAAAGGCACACCGAACACAATAACAGCCTGCGGGCGTGTGGCCGCGAACTCCTCCCACGTGGCATTGAACACACCATCGTCAGCAGAGCCAGTCAGAGAGCTCTCCAGAGTGAAAACACAGCACAGCTCGTAATCAATGTCATCTAGCAGCTCTGTAGCGTGGGTGTACTCACTATCCCCAAACGACACGTTCTGCAGGTACATGAATCCCAGCCGCCACATCCTAAGTTCGTTCACGGCGTAGCGGAGGAGGGCCAGCAGCTCAGCAGCGGGATCAGCACGCACAAAGTAGAGGTGAGGATTCCAATTCCGCACCATGCTAGATCCAGTGAGCGGAGCAAATGATACCAGGTTGTGTTCTTCAAG
>NW_008826855.1:1805-4272 GCF_000691245.1 Trypanosoma grayi
ACAGCAGCGGGACAAGCTGCAGGGCAGTCACAGGAGGACGCACACAGTTACGTTACCAGTCAGTCTTGCCGCCTAGATGGCAGCCCTACTCCCAGGTGGCAGCGCGTGCGCCGTGAGCCGCTCCTCCGTCAGCATGAAGCACAGCCCCATGTCCTTCCGCACGCCCACTGCGTTGGTCAGCACACTCATGCGGCCCGACGACACGGACTCCACCAGCGCGAAGCCCATCACAACGCCTCGACGCACACGCGACTCGAACACAGCGAACGGAATGCGCCGCAGCGTACCGTCCGGCAGCTCCTCCAGCTCCGTCGCAGCACTCAGCGCCAATATGCGGCCGGTGAGGTCGACGTCCTGGGGGAGCACATACGCAAGCGGCACACCGCACTGACCCGTCGACGGTGTCGCCAGCGGCCCGGCGTCACAGTCCGCCATTGGCATAAGAGTCGCCGTGGAGCCCGCACCGCACCGCCCGAGCACAACGAGGCGGACGAGGGGCACATCCACCGTCAGCAGTGCCGGCCTCACAGCAGAGGTGCGGGTGCCGAAGAAGTACTGAAGCCAGCACTGACGCTTGAAGAAGGCGTCGTCGGTTGGCACAGCACACTCCGTCGCGTCCAGCATGAAGAGGTGCACAGTCAGCCCATTGCCGCACACCACAGCGGACGGTGCAGCACGTCCCACCTCAGCCGGTGCCCCAAGCCGCTGCTGCAAACGCTGTGCAATCTTAAAGCGCAGCCAGGCACTTCCCACAATAAACACATGGTCAATATCCACCTCAGTAATGGTATCAACCAGGGTGTCCAGTGGGTTTGTTTTCCTGCAATCACCCTGATCTGCTTCTGAGTGCTCCCACACCTCCCCAGCCTCAACAAGCGAGCGAGATATCACCCCGTAGTCGACAAACAGCCCACCAACGCGACAACGATCGCTGCGCCCCATGCGCTCCGTGCCCGCCTGCAGCAGCTGCCGCACCACGTCCAGGAAAGAGAGAAGGGTCCTCGTGCTTCGCCACGCCGTGGCACGCGTGCAGGGCAGGCGCAAAGCACATCTCCTCCTCCACTCCCACCACGTGCTGCATGGCGTAGAGGGACACAAAGCCAGGGTAGCCGAAGCGAGGCATTTCCACTGCAGCGTCCAGTAACAGCGGGTGATAGCCTAGACGGACGGCATAGTTTGCCAGCGTCCGGATGTAGGTGCTGGTCCCAGCACAGCGACGGTCCGCCACGAGCAGTGCACGAGGCCCAAGCCCCTCACCACCACCACGCCGCGCCCCCACGCGCAGCACCTCCAGGTGTGTGTTAGTGTCGGCAACGGAGCGGGCCCACACCGTGCGGCACGTCGTGCTGTGGCACGTCTGGTGAACCCCCACGGGCGCCACAACCGCCAACGAGCACCCCGTGGGCGAGAAGACAGCGGAGGAACGACCGGCAGGGAAATGCACAGCAACACCGGGCACCAGCTCCGCCCCGAACACATCCGCACGGGGCTGCTCCCCGCCCTCCTCTGCTTGCCGTTTCAGCGTCACAGTTGTTGCACCACAGGCACCCGTCCCCTCTGCCGCGAGACATCAACGCACAGCCGGAGTGTGTATGTCCGTTCCAGCACCGTCATGCCGCCACACTCCTGCTCTGCGCTTGGCTTTGAACTAAAACGGAAAAGAGAAAGGGGAACACGAGTGAAAGAGGGGTGCACATTCGCGGTTGTGCGGGCTTCCACTAGGTGCCAGAAGAAAGGTGCTGCAACGGGCGCGGAGGTGCAACACACTCGAGCCCAGCCACGGCACACGGACGGCAGGAGCACCACCTGCTCGCCCACCTGCCCGTTCGCACTCACCACTCGGCGCCGCAGCAGCGACGACTCGTGCAGCACGCAGACAACAGCGCGACAGACAGAGGGATCCCTCTTCAGCATCGCCCTGATGTCCTGCTGAGACACCGGATCCTCAATATGTCGCCGCAGCCCCTTGATGGCGCTGTAGATCCCATGCGCGACAATTCCGCACACACACGGAGGCGGTGTCAGTGGCGGCAGCAGCAGCGGCACGTCGCCCACACTCGACGCCCTGCTGCTCGGCGCCCGGTCGCTCCCGCACCACCCACTCACATCCCCGTCGCAACGGACCACACGTCCCCTTCAGCGACCATCAATCGTGGGGAAAGCAGCACCAAGAAGAACTGCGAAAGTCACCGAGGAAAGAGGGGAGGGGAGGTGGAGAACAGGAGCCAAGAAAAGGTTACGCAGTGCTGCGAAGGGGCGTACCGATCTGACAGCAGCACCGTCACGGTACGGAATAGTCTATGCCTTACCTTCCCCTATAAAGTAAAAGAGAGAGAGAGAGTTAAGCGAGACTTTTTATCTAGATCCCATTTCGAAGCTTCTTGTCCCTGGTACACATAGAAAGGGGGACTTCCAGTAACCTCAAGGCCTTCCCCTTATAAGGAAGTTAAAGCTTGTAGTCCCACTG
>NW_008826856.1:0-4272 GCF_000691245.1 Trypanosoma grayi
AGAGAGAGAGAGAGAGGGAGATCTGTCGTACCCCGCCAAATAAAGGAGGTTTAACACAATCTGGGGGAAGAACCACACGAAAAAAAGGAGGGATGGGGGGCAACAGCACCCGGTAGACATCCTTGACGCTACCGAATTCGGCTACTGAATGAAATCCTCCCTTTTTTTTTGTCTTTTGCATTTCTCTTTTGCGTATCTCCACATTTCCTCTATCCGTCTTTACGTTGGTTTCTCTCTGTTTTTGTGTTCCCAGTCTTCCTGCATCATGTTACGATACTCTACTTACCGCAGGAGGACAATCTCACTTCTGTTGACTCTGCTGCCCTCACATGCTTGGTTGCTACCGCAGCTGCCTTCACTCGACTGGCCGGGAAGCATGATAGAACTCTGCAATGCGTCAAAGATGGGGGCTGCCTTTGCCCATATCTGCGCCTGTGCCCGGCAGAGCAACGCCGTCTCGACGTGGTGCGAGCGCAGCCCGTACACCCACGGCGCTGTGCCTACTGTGGGGCTGTTGCTAGGCTGCTCCGCCAGGTCGTAGTGCGATGAGTTCCAGTATGACGTCGGCCGGTACGGTGACTGCAGCTCGCGGTGGCGTAGTAAGATGGAATACGGCCGGCACTCTGCATCGTGCCATGCCTGCTCAATCTCGTCTCCATAATCATCATCAAATCCACCACTTTCACCCGCTGCATGCGCGGGTAGATCTGACCACGAAACGGAGTCTTTTTTATTCAGTGACTCTTTGATTTTATCGGGGGGTTGAGTTACCCTCCTACTGCTCTTGTGATTCCCGACTGCACGCAAAAAACGATGGAACATCGGCGACTCCTCCTCTTCCTCCTCCTCCGCATCTCCCCGGGGGAACTCCTTCAGGTGCAGCGTGAAGTGCAACTCCCGGACATTGCGCACGACGGCGTCTGTCAGTGCAAGCAGAATACCTTTCATTTGGAACGCGTTTACAATCAGGGGCGGACCGTTGGTGCACCCACCCATCATGACATGGTGCGCGTCGGGAAAATTTCGCTCCTTCCCCAGATCCTTTTTGCGCCGCAAGCGTGAACCAAGTTTCGGCTTTTGCTTGTTCAGTTTCGGAGAGTCAATACTGTCTTCCTGAGCGCTCCCGCAGAGATTGTCGAGGCGAATGGAGAGCCTTCGGAGTGAGAGCATGGCATGCTCGTGAAACAAGAGACCTGCCAGCATACCAAGCTTCGGGAGCGATGGAATCGTCAAAACCCACGAGATCTCTATGGAGTGGAGTGAGTTCTTTGGGTTTGTCAGAACGGCGGCGAGACATGGGAGCCAATCGGGGCTATTAAAGTGTCCGCACCGCTCCGGCAACTCCGCTGGTTCCTCAAGCATTGTCTGTAGATATGCACAGGTCGGTTCAATAGAGTTCATCAGCGAAAGGGGTAGAAAGGCACGCTGTAGATTTTGCAGGGTGCTTACACACTGTTGAAGTTCCTCTTCTGCTTCACGACAGCTGTTTAGGACGTCCTGAAACTCAGTGTCCAGCGCCCTCACCTCCAGCATGGCACGCTCCCAGAGTGTCTCATCTTCATTGGGGGGAGGCAGTTGATGCTGTTCTTGCTGCTTCTTCTGCTGTTGTGGGTCACACGTCCTCGGCTCCTCCCCAGTCGGCCGTACTGTCCTTCTGGCGAAGTGTGGTACGGTGCCGGGAGATTGTTTGCGCCGCACCGCCACCTTGTTGCCAGGCCACTTGGTTGACTTGGTGGTAGAAATGATTTCCCTCAATTTCGGGTTTGCACGACCTTTCGCCATAGCAACACCTGGCCGCGCCACTGTTGTCGTCGTCGTTGTTGTTCTTGGGTATTGACTCACCTGCTTCTCTGACGCCGCCACGCTATCTGCGACAATCACATCGGAGCCAGCGGAGTAGTTAAAAATGTAGCTATCCTGTGTGGTTGTGGACAGCGCCCAATCGCCTTCGATGGATTGCGTCAATGCACGGCCAGTGTACAGCACCATTGGAACGGGCATGCAGTTCGTTCCTGTGCTTGCAGTCTCTAAGCGTATCAAACTGGCGTTCCAGCTACCAGGGCTCCTTTCTCTTGAATAAAATGAGCGCCTGCGGCCCCCCACCACACTCACAACGGGCTCACACGCAGTGATGCCGGCGTCGCCATCGCCATCAACATCGACTTCATCTTCGGAGTCTGTTACTATCTGATAGAGCTGATAGTCCACGGCAACTGCCAAATGCAGCGCAGGGAGAATACCATCGAACCTCTGCACGTAGACAGCAAGTGGCTCCGCAAGCTCTGGGTTGCTCACTAAGTGCAGGGCCCACATGCGTGCAATTCTTGTCATTGTTCTTAAATTGACCCATGGCGTCAGAGCTGTGCGTGTTGTGCAGTTGCACAGCCCATCCGAATGCGTAGTTTTACCCTGCTGCACGGATTCAGACTCGCTGTCGATGTCCATTCCACCCACACATTGCAAAACGCAGTACATTGCAGAGGGGCTACATACACTGGGCGACATGGGCTCGCTGCTATTGCTATTATGGTTGCTATCACCTCCACGGAGGACCTTTTTTACATCCTCGGTCATCGCCTTGGCCGTCTTCGTCGTGCTCCACTTCGCCACGTGGAGTGCCTTCTCCAGCTCCCGCACCGCTTCTGCATTAGAGCACATGACGATGCACACCCCACCGTACATGACGCGTGTCACGACACCCTCACCGAATCGCCGGCGAATTGAGGGCTTTGAGCTGCTGTAGCTAATCGTCGTACGGTTGAAATTGGCTTCGCGCCACTGAAACGGATCAATTGAAACATCAAAGCAGCTGGTGATGATGCTCGCAACCACCGTCTTTGAATATGGGGCCTCCGCCATTGAGAACTGCGGCCATCTTTGTGCTGTTGAACCTTGGCCCAGCGGCGAGGCAGGGTCGTGGTTGCTTGCACTAAGCGGCCCCATGTGACCTGACCCCTGCCCGCGCAGATTATCTTGGTGCGGCGAGACGGCCATCGTGGCTGTTGGCGCACTCTCCACTGAAAAGGGCGTTGCGTTGTTATTTTTCTTCTGCGCGTCAGTGGTGGGGTTGGCCGCTGCGGGTGTGATGAGGGTGGCGTGGTGCGACGCGTTCGCCCCAATATGCGGCTGCTGCAGAGGTGGCGCGTCGGGGGAGCCAGCGTGCCGCTCGAAGACATTTACCACGTCATGCGTGGAGGTAAAGAGCGAGAGCGGCGATGAAAGCAGCCTCGACTCCGCCGCCCCCTGCAGCTCCTGTATACGGTGTGCTGGTAATGCAAGGCAGTGGCAGTAGAGACTGCTCTCGGGGAAGTGCGGCGGCACATCAACGGGAGAGTGGCTTTGCAGCAGTGAGCGGGAGGCGTTGGAGGAGAAACTCTCTGTCAGGAGTACTGGCGCCGACACATTGTTGTTGTTGTTGTTCACGGACCTCGCGGAGCAGATCTGGCTTGGCTCTTGCCGCGCACAGGAAAAGGACAAGTTGAATGCACTCGTGAAAGAGGATCCGATGGAAAGCGGTTGCGTCTGCGCCACAGCGAGGGCGAAGGTGTGGATATTTGGGGAGAAGAACTCCACGCGGTTCCAGCGATGCACCTGCACACCCTGGCTAACGTACATCTTCCGCTTTCGCAGGAACGACGCGCTTCTTTCTTCCGACTGCTCTTCAGAGAGACGCAACGCGAAGACATCTTTAGCGCCCGCAAATTCCACGTCCAGCAGAAGCTGTTTCTCCCTGTCGTTCCCATCGCCACACCGCCGCTGTTGCTGCTCCTTCTTCCCCTCATGCCGGGTTGTTGCTGCTGTTGTTGTCGGTTGGGCGGAGCCAACAAGGGAAACCCAATGCGAGCGACGTTGCATAGTATGCTTACTGCCGAATGATCGCTTAAGATTAGTTTCAAATGGACTCGCTGTTTGTCCTGTGGGGAGTTCTGGTGAAGAGAGCATTAATGAGGGCGAGCCTCCATCGTTCTGTGTGGAGGTGTGCCCAACACTGGGATTCATTACGGCCTCCTGCAGACCCGGCACAGCGTTGCACACGAGCGAGATGGGAAGCTGCTCCGCATTGCGCGAGTCCCAGCAGCGGCCTAGCAGTTCACGATGCGAGACGGTGAAGTCGGGTTTCGGCTTGACGGGGCTGGCTGCCCTATTTATTTGCGCCCGCTGCTGTTGGTTGAGATCCTGCGCAGCCTTCGCGGCCACACGGGTGGTGTACTCCTCTGCCGCCGCAACGGAGGCGGTTGGCGCCGCGGCGTCCCCGCCGTCCGCCTGCTGCTG
>NW_008826857.1:0-4265 GCF_000691245.1 Trypanosoma grayi
TTTTTTTTTTCAACACGATAAGAAGACTAGTAACGGTACTACTACACTTTTACTCACGCCATTCAGTCCTTAAAAAGACTCTTCAATCAAGCACACTGGAACCACATCTCTTGGATGGATGCGCGCGATGAGTTGCTCCATCTCTTTCCGTTTTGAAGCGTATTCTCTTGCAATCAGGGCCATCAGCTGGCGAGTCGTATAGAGGCTGTGCGCGGTGCTCACGAGCTCTGCAGCCCCACTGCAGGACGTCATGACAGACGTGTAACGCTGAACGTAGTTGGCTATTGGGTGGCGCGTCAGCGTGGGATGAATGCGAAATATCTCCTGACACAAATACTCTGCGTCGTGCATTAGTTGTTTCGCACCGAATTCGCAGAGCCTTCGTATCCGCGAAACGCCCTCCACGAAACCAGTAACAACATTAAGCATAACGTGGTCAAGGAGTCGTTTCATGCTCACGCTTGGGACATCCCTGTACAATTCCCGCAGCTCTTTTTGGCAGCGGAGGAGCGCATCCACAGCCTGACGGACAGGAGCTGAAAAACTGCTGCTGCCTCTCACTTGGGAGACAGCCGTGGGGAACCCCTTCGCGACGTCATTCCAGTTGAGCTCCTCCATCGAGCCCGCGAGGGATTCCGGCGACAGAAGCTGACTGCTGAGCACACGAAGGCCATGCTGGCTGACAAAATTGCACAGGCGCCCCATGGACTCCTTCATTACTGCCACCTGATCAAGTTGCTCCGCTGGCAGCAAGGGGCCCAATGACGTGAGCGTGGCCTTGAAAGCGAAGGCGACGGTGGTCACACTGCACAGGCCCGTCGCCCTCTCCACGGCAGCAAAGAGATGCGGACGACTGTTTGCAACGCTCTTCCACGCTAAACACGGGCTCGACTCGAGTACGTCCCATTGAAAGGAGTGTGGGATGTAGCTTGTGCGCAGGTGCGCGGCAAATTGCTTCAGCTTCGCGTCGGCGGAAGTACACGAAGCAAGCCACTGATTGTCGCTGGAGACAAAATATGCCACGATATACCACACAAAGACAGACATCAACGTGAGGTTCACGCCCAGCAGCGCGAGGGCTGTGCGCCGCAGAACCTGCGCGTACGCCACAGCCTCCGTCATCATCTTCACCACCATGAGGCTGGAAAATGTGAGCACCCCGACGCCGTCGTCCGGCGCGAGTAACCTCAGACGCTGGCCCGTGTCCGCCGGGCGCGCCTCCTGCAGCGCCGTCTGCGCAGCGAAAAAGGGATTGGGTGCCGCCGCAACCTCGGCGTCGCCCGCCCCGCGCAGGACATAACGCACCACAGCATCCCCGTCGTCTCGGCGCAGGCGCCCCGGAGGCACGACGAGGTACGTCGCCGCTGTCTCTGCATCCGCGCGTGACTCCTTGCAAGGCACAAGGACGTAGAGCGGCGGGAAGTCCGCCTCCGTCGCGCCCACTGGCCTTCCCGTGTCGCTGCGAAGCAGCTGGCACAAGGTGTCCGCCTGGCTACCGGCGAAGCACTGTCTAACAAGAAACGCCAGTCGGGCCTCCACATTGGTGGTGGCGTCGTCCGCCAAGCCACTCCCCACCGGCAATACCGGCCGACAAACATCTACGAACTGTAACAGCAGACGGCACGTCAGCAAGACCTCCATCAGCGTCACACTCTCCAGAGGCAGGTATGAATGGTAAACCTGCACCACCTGCAACGCCTCTTTCACGGCGTGCAGGCCAATACCACAGCAGCTTTCATACGCCTCAATGGGGAATACAGAGCTGAAAGATGAAACGGGAGCCGAGTCGTTATTCTTCAGCGCCGTACCGGTAGGGAATTCATTGATCAGGACACCTTTAAGAATCCCTTCAAAGATAATGCCTTCAGTCTCCGTCCACACGTCACTGTACGCCGAGGAGAAGAGCGTCTCAAAGAATCGTTGAAGAGTAAAAACGGCACGCAGAAACGAGCTTAGTTGGGAAACCAGCAGAAGTGTAGAGCGCCGCACCTCCAGAGGAGGGACATGACTCGCCAGCTCCATCACCCCATCAATGTCACCGGATGTCGCCTTGAAGCATCGCCTAACCACACCATACAGCTCATCCACAATACACATCTCTATAAGACGCCCCGGTGTCATTGATCCCATGGCGTGACTGTTGTTGTTTCTGTTGTTATTGTTGAATGTTGCCCCGTTGCGAAAACTAATGAACGCCGCAGTCTCCCCACGAGAACACAAGGCCCGCGCACCCCGAACCACACACAAGGCGGCGCGCAGAACGTTATCGGGCCAGACATCGGGTTCCTCCAGTAGAGCACCAAGGAGGTGAAAGAGATAGCTGCGCAACGCCGCTCCCACCACCGATGCTCCATTACTGCAGAGGAAATGGTGTTTCTCCAGGATGGCTGCCCCAAGGACGGTTGCCCCACACATCCCCTCCACATTCGCCCCTTCATTTTCGTGGAAAGAGCCGACTGGGGTGGATGCACAGAGCACATTCCCTCCTTGAAGTCGCAGCCCATCCAGCAGCTGCAACGCCTCCGCAAAGTGTCCGGCCTCCAGCAGGGAATCAACGCACCGTGTTTGGTCGTGTCGTCTCTTCATCGTCTTGAGCATACGGAAGAGCATCTTCAAGTTGGTGCGGCGTCGCTTTAGCGCCAATACACCAACCGCCTCACAGACTACCCTCTTTTGCAGCTGCACCTGTTGGCGTGTTGATTGACACGCTGAAATGCACGTGTCCATTGCATCACAGAGATCCAGTAGCACTGGCACAGCAGACAAGTAGAGCCTCGCCGTTCCGCACACCGCAGCCTTACCAGCCAGCAGCCCCCCATCGCTGGCACATGCCTCGCAACTGCCCCTTGCGCACGTCAGCGGTTCATTTTCTATCTCTGCTGCAGCCCCTGGGCCGGAGCACATCATCTGCCGCTTGAAAGCCGCCTCAAGCAGGAGGTACATCTCCTCCATGTGACGCAGCTTTTCGGTTTGTATCGCCACGATGGACGCGAGGAGATCGTCGGTCCCCCCGGGCATGCCACAGATGTACTGCACCACGTCCTCCCGCGCCGTCACCGCGGAAGACCATTCCGCCGTAATTCGGGCGACGCGTGCATGCGTCAGCGACACCGTGCCGTCACCTCCCACCGCCCCCACCTTCTTCTCTGTTGTTGGCGCAGTCAAGGGAAAGGAGAGGGACAAATTCCGCCGCAGGCGCCGGTGCCGCTCCTTCTCCTCCAGTAGCAGCGCGGCGTACCACTCGACAGGACCGCAGCAGCAGTCGCCATCAGCAGGCATCACCTGCTGTCCGCGTTCTCCACTTGTGGATGTTCGCTGTCGGTTTTGGTTCCTCGTTTCCGGGTGGCGCTGCTTTATACACCTACTGCCCCTCTCAGTTCTGTTGCTCCTCCACCACGCCGCCCGTTTACACCGCAGGCAATATTGCCAAGGTGCCGTTCCCTTTTTTTTTGTCTTGTCGTTGCCTTCGTGCTGTGTGCGCACGTGACTGAGAGCTGCGGCAGCGGGCGCCACCGCCACCTGCCGCTGCTGCTGCAAAACACACATGTGTGGTGGGACCCCGCAAAAGGTAAAAAAAAGAGGCAAATGTGGGGGCAAAAACTAAAACAATAAACCGCAGGTATCTGACAGTTCACAGCAACCAGCTAATCACATTGGTGAGAGTGAAGGCGCATGGGTGTGCGTGATCGGTCGTAGCCGCGCCACAGAGGAGGAAGCACACTTAGAACCACATGGCTGGCAGCGTCTGTGCCACACAGGGTCCTCATTTTCCGCTCGTCTAGTTTCTTTTTCTTCGTTGATGTTTTTTTTTCCCCCCTTCTCTTCTTTTTTTTTTTTTCTTCTTCTTTTTGCTGCTGCGTTACTGCACCGTCTCCCGCCTCTCCCGACTCCTTTGGCCTCCCCCTTTTTGCTCTTGTCTTCGTTTCCTTGTTTTCTTCTTTTTTTTTCTCTCGTCTCATTTCTTTTTTTTTTTTCCTCCTGCTTTCACTCGGCCTCATTCGTCTACCCTCGTCACACGCTCCTTCGCCCCCTCCTCCTTTACTCAGCCGCGCACAGGTGGTGTTGTCGTTGCTGCTGCTCCGCTCGCTGCCGCTGGCCGCCCGTCGCTGTCGGCTCCCCCGCAGCGCAGCCGTGTGTCAGTCCCACGCGGATGAAACGCCCGGGGAGGGGTGTCTTCTGCTCAATGGGCGGAGCGCCACCGCCCCACCCTGAGTTTGCCATCGCAGCCCCCACCACATCACAGCCCCCCACTTCATTTTCGGATT
>NW_008826858.1:0-4262 GCF_000691245.1 Trypanosoma grayi
GGCTGGCATGTGTTTCTTATCTCCTCCCCTGTGGAGGTGGATGGGGTAGTTGTTGCCATCGCCAACGCTCGCTATATCTCGTTCGGCGACCAATCCTTTCTTGGGGAAGCTGTGCAGTTTGGCGTGTGGAATGGAAGAAACTGAGAAACGCAAATCGACGTCAAGAGCTGCTGCGTGAAGAGCCCGGTTTTCCATGTGTTTGAACCTCGTGGTGGTCGTCAAACGAAACAGGCTTTACGTTCTGGTGGGAGGCTGCAATGCATCGCCAATCTACTGGAGCAATGAACCCGATGAGAACGACTGGGTGCCCCTGCTATATATGATGGCAAGGTCAAGACGTCAATCTTCAACGAGGAGCCGAACGCAACGATCACACATGGGTAGAGTGAGTGTCCCTGAAATGCATCCTCCCGAAAACGATCGCAGAACTGTCATGGAAGGAGTTCACTGGCGGCGTGGAAACTGTCATTGTGTCTAAATAATCAAGCTCTTGTCGTTCTCTATACAGGTTATAAACAAAGAAAAAAACGCTCGGATCGTCAAAATGATTATTTACTCAGAGGACAGCAATGCCAAATAGGCCTTCGAGGGGGGTCACAGGAAATGACTGCACTGAGGCTACCGTTATTAAGCGGGTGGGGGAAAGGCTTATCATGAACAACCGACCTGACGTTCACTGATGCAAGGCGTCCGAGGCTACCAAGATGAGGGTCGACGTGGAAAGGTGCCCTCCGAACGCTCTCGTGTGGCTGAGGCAAGTTGGCAGTGGCTGCGGCTTCATTGCCGTGACGGTTGAGGGTAAGCTTTTGTGGTTCTCCGGTATGCACCAAGCGAGTCGTGTGGGGAACTGGCGCTGCGACTTGGTCAACCCGTGTGTCACCCACAACGCCCCTGTCTTTGATGTTGGGTATGTTTCCATTGACAATGAAAGCAAACTGTACTAAATTTTCTCTGTTGTATGCAGATGACAAGCTGTATTGCCTGCATGGGGTAAGCTCTATTGGCGTTCTCGACCCAGCCCTTGTGACCTAATTAACAGGCTGTGGTTAACAAAGTCTGTTGTGGTGTCTTCGGTCTCGCAGGAACGCATGCATGTCGGTCAGTTGCCACCCTCCTCGCTGCGGTATCAGCTTCGCTGGAAGGGCGTTTGCCGCTGCATATATGCTAGCGTGACGAACGCAAGGGGAATTCCCAACGGCCTGGAGTTCAATAGGGTTGGTAGAGGGAGTGCAGGGTTTGTTGAGCAATCGGGGAGAGGATCGCCGCTAACGGTTTTCCTATTACTGGTTCACGCCGGTGGCAAGGGCGTCGATCAATGAGCTTCCGAAGCCTGATTGAGGCGCAGTGTTGTCTGTGAGCCTGGACAACCCCGCGCTGCAGACGTTCTTCGAGCCCCCGTGCGGCAGCGAAAGGCAATGGATCCCTCATATATATATATATATATATATATATAAGGGTCGGCGCTGCCCAGACTGGTGGGGTTGTGGAGGCTCAAGAGGAGAGTATCACGTTGCCCTCGTGCTGGAGGACGATATGGGGTTGGCGCGTGTGTGTGTTTATGGGGGGCCTCTGGAAAACTCGCGGCATAATGTCACACCCACCAGTGGCCTGCGTGAAGCATTCCGCCTTCAATCTGGCAGGTACGGGAACAATGCACGGGGTATGGACAACCTTGTGAGACTTACAAATTATCCTCTTTACAACCGACAGTTGGGTGTCGGCGAGGTCCGGGATGCTGCACCCCAGTCGGGATCTGATCAAGCACCGCAGGGAGGGTGAGAGAGAGAATGAGTGAGGGTTCGAGGAATACATTCCGCAACAAAACCTCTGTAGTGAGGTTTTCCGCAAAGAGTGGTCTGCGTTAGTGTGCATGCCCTCCGTTTTCTGCTGCTAATTTCCATGCCGTATTTTGTCTGTGCTGATTTTTTTTTTCTGTGCCTATTGTAGTTAAATGAAGTCGGCGGTTCATCTTTTCTTTTCTGTTAATCTTTTAAAATGAATCCAAAGACTGGGTGAGATCAACGCTTACACTCCCCTTTCTATTGTAGCAAACTGCATGGCAGAGTCAGCACCCGAATGGACGAAAAAGCGGCGTGGGCGCCCGGCGGCCTCTGCAGCAAGGGTGGAGGTTGGTTTGGCAAGGGGAATGCAGCACATGGGGGGTGGACTTGGTGGTGGTTTTGCGGTTGGTGACGCTGTGTTTGCGCCGAAGCGGCGTCGTACGAAGGGGATGCACTACGCGCTGGCCGAAATAACTGGTATTCAAGCCTGCGCGGCCAGTGCAACGGTCGCCTTTGTGAATGCCGAGCCTGGTGTGGATGACGAGGCAGTTCCTCTTTACACGTTGTTGCCGTGTCGGCGAGAAGCCATCACAGCTGATGAAGATGCCGCAAAGGACGCGAATATCTGCTCGCTCGTGCGGCGCGCGTTGTGCGCAGCAGCGCATGATGGGCCGACGCGGCTTTCTGAGAAACGCCGTAGATGGGTCACCTGCGACAGTTGCCCCGGCAGTGACACGGAAAGTGCGCCGGCATCAATCACTCCTAGTGCCCCACAAGTGACATTCACACCCACCCCGTCACCTCCAGCAATAATGGATGAGGTGGGGAATAAGGTGAAGCACGAAAATGAAGTTGAGTTGGAGGAGGAAAAACAAAAAGAGGCGGGTGGGTGGTACACGCTTCAGATCTTTTATGCACCACCGGAAAGCGTTGATCGGTTCTACGGCCGCGCCTTCGGCGCAATATGTGACAAGATCTTGTCCAGGCCCTCTTCGCAGTTGCCGAAGGTGGTGTTGTGCATCTTTGAGGAGTACCACAGTTTGCACCGCTTCGATGTTTACATGACGCTTAGAGGTCATAGGGTAAACCTCATTGATGGCGCCGACCCCCGCACCACGCGCGTTGCTGCGAATGGTGGCGCGTCGCAATCCGCACCGGACGCGTTGTGGCTCTGCCTTCTGGCAGAAGATGTGGAAGACGAGGGCGCCGCCGTGGATCTACTGAAGGACTGGCTTCACCCAAACCCCCACCACCAACAGCAGCAGAGCGGGGGCGACAGTGGCGGCGCACCGTTTTCCCTCGCCGTGGCGCAGTTCAACGAGGGCCAGATGGCGACTTTGAGCCGCGAGGGGCGAGGCACGGAGGACTTGAGGGAGCCACCGGGGGAGGAGGAAGGGGGGAGCAGCGGCGGCGCCGCAGCGGCAGCAGATAGACTTCTGGCTTTTGTTGGTGGGGACGCTGCCTTGATAAAATGCCAACTGTTTAGGGGCGCGAAGGATGACGAACTTGTGGCCACATCCTTGATGGCAGATGGCGGCCCCCGCATTCCACCCACCGGGTGGCAGGAGCAAAAACAGCCGCAGCTCGAATTCCACGGGCGCCGCTGCCAAGCGACGCGGTTGGAACTTTGCATTCCCGCAAGCAAGTGGCAGTTGGAGCTGATTCGTTCAATGCTGACGCGCAACAAACTGGAGGAGCAAAACGGCGTCGTGCCGCGGAGCCGCCTATTGCGAACCGTTGAATGTGGTGAGCTGGCGTTTTCCAATGTGCCCCTGGCGCCGACTTTGCTCCAGGCCGTTGCGAACGGAAACGCATTTGACACAGCAATGTCGAGTGTGCTCGCGTCGTCGCCGAGCGGTTCGCAACTTCTGGGCTCTATCCAGGAAAGGGTGATGCGCAGCGGATCGTTCCTGGGGGATGAGGCCTTCCCTGTTTTGGCAGCTGTGCGGGCCATTCTGGAAGACGCATTGCCTACGCCTTCGGCGGGCCGCAACTCAAGTCAGCGACGCGTGGCGCTCATCATTCCAGGCGCCGCCGCAGCAACCAACGACGCCGCAACATACCGCCATGCTATTCAACGTTTTTTGTACGCATGGCACCTGTTTACCCTTACAACGACCGACCGGCAACGACCGGGCGTTCCCGCCGTGTTGGACAGCCTCTCATGGTTAGAAACGGGCGGCGTGCTGCTCTTGAGCCCGGAGGCCCCGCTTTCCAGAGCGAGTTCTCTACACGAAGAGGCCGACATCGCCATCGCGTGTGGCAAAGCCGCCTCAGCGTTCATGGAAGCCAGCCCCGGCGTCCCGTATGTTTCCCTGCTCTCGGAGGTGGAAGTGGCGGACGGTCCGGCGTACCCGTGGATCCTTTGGCCGGCCGCCGGCAGCGAAGCAAAACCCTCCGCAGCTGAGAGGGCCATTTTGGGAAAGATGGTGGCCGCAACCGGGCGGACGCGGGAGGGCGCGCCCCTTGCGCAGACGTCGG
>NW_008826859.1:0-4256 GCF_000691245.1 Trypanosoma grayi
TGTGCTGGTGACTGTGTTTGGTGCCTTCACCCCGCAGCAGCGTTTGATTGTGTTGAAGCCGTAGTGCGAGCGCTGTAGTTTTGTGTATGTTCTTTTGAATGTGTGATTTACATATTGAGTCGTTCTTTGCTGTAGTTAGATGTTTTGTCTTTCGGTTGCTTCACACTTCTGTGCCCCTGGGGTGTTTTGTTCTGCTTTGATTTGTGTTGTTAACAAGCGGCACGCATTGGGTGTAGATATTTTTTTTTCTACTGTTTGTTTGCTTGTTTTCGTTTGCAGGAGGGGGTGCTGTTTCTTTGTTTAGAGTGTTGGGTCAGCGAACGTCACAAAGCGTTGTAGTGAAGGTTCTGCTGACATTCAATGAGCGGGGTGGCTGCTTATAGCGTTTAATAATTCTGGAGCTACCTGTACAAGTGCCATGAGTGGTTGGTGACAGGGGGTTTCCCTCTTTGTAGAGCTTGCGTGGTCTAGTGCCTTGCCTTGAATGATTTAATGAGTGTGGTGCGCGTGTTTTTTTTTGTGCTATTTGTTTGGTGGCCTGGAATTGGAGTGGATTCGTGCATTCCTGAATTGTTGTGGTACGCCTGCGCGCCACACCGTAACGGTTGTGTGGGATGGAGATTAAAGTAGAAGTTTGGGTGATACTGCATTTAACGACTCAACGATCAACTTCCTCACGGTGTCTCTTTTTGAACGGCCCATGGGTAGATCTGTTCATTCTTGGTGTGGATGGGGCTCGTTGTCTTCATGCTGGCATCCTGCGGAGCGCAGTTGTCTGCACTTATTCTGCCAGGGCGCGACTGTTGGCGTGCACTGTGCCCCGCAAGACGTACTGCGTGCGCTCGTACACCATGCTTGGGTAACCAGAATGCTTCCGTTTTAACAGAGATATTGGGTCTTTGGATTCTTCTCATGTGGCGCGTGCAACGCAGGGGATACAGCAGGAAGACGCATGGAACTTTGTGATTGCTCAACGACGTGCAATGCTGTTGAATATTGCTCTCGTTGCTCGAAAGGCATCGTCTTCGCTGCACTGAATCCCAGACTTGTGTTACTTTCGCTTCTACAGTGGAGAGCAGCGACATGTTTAACTGCTGTGTTATAATGGTCCTTGCATTGGGCCCACTATCAGAGACTTCAATGACCTCTCCATTCTTGGTCACCCCTTTACACCGGCACAGTGCCGAAAGCAGCTATTACGGCCGTCCAATGTTTATAAATGTAGCTTGTGCCGCGAGCACATATTTCTCTGCTTGCAGTGTGCATTCCTCACGCTTTCTTTCTCTACCTTTGAGCTGCAGAGATACACAGCAGCCATGCCACAGCACCCTCTAAGGAAGCGTGCTGGAAAAATGTTGTTTTTCATCATGGCCTTGACCTCTGTAGTTTTACTCCACGTTTTTTATGCAGGATCAATGATGGAGTCGTTGGATTTGTCTGCTGGCTCCTTTTCCCTGGTTTCCCGCAGCGCAGCTACCAGTGTCGAGGATGAATCTCTCAGGTACATTCCACCCACTGTTGTCCGTGCGTGGGAGGCGAGCGACTTCCTCATTGCACTCGGCATCCCATCTGTGGACATCGATGCGCGGCGGAGGCGCCGCAACCTCCAGCGTTCAACGCTTTGGACTTTCCCTGGAGTGGCGACGAAATCCACCGACTTCACCGGTGCGATGCTGGTGCTGTACGTACTTGCGCGGCACCCGTCGAACAACTTCACGTACTCCGCGGAACTTCCGGAGGAGGCGGCGGAGTGGCACGATGTGATTGCGCTGCCGATGAATGAGGGGCGCTCCTCGACGAACAAGACGATCGGCGGCGGCGGCTACTGGGGCATGGAGGCGGAGGTTGGGCTGAGCCGCAAGGTGTTCCTGTGGTTTGAGATGGCTCTGTGGCTCTTCCCGAATGCGAGCTACATTGCGAAGGGCGATGATGATTCGTTCCTACGTGTGCCGCAGTACCTCGCAGACCTGAACACACTGCCGCGCCGTGGTATCTACTGGGGAATGATTTATTTTAGAGCGCTCTACCAAGGGAATGACACAGTCGAATATGGATACGCAGCCGGAACGTGTGCCACACTCTCGCGGAATGTAGTGGAGAGTTTCGTCTCGTATGAGCCGATGCAGCGTCTTGTGCGCCTTCCGTACACCAAGGAGCGGGAACCGATGTTCGTGTACCTGAACATGACGCACGAAGATCTGATGATTGGAAGAATTCTGGTTGAGGTGAAGCCGAACAAGTTGTTATTTGTAAAGGAGCCGACGTGTCGCTATCACAATCTTCGTTATGGAGCTTGCACGGGGCCTGTGAGTGACAGTTCTGTCGTGGTTCATGATACCAGCGCGGAGGAGTACGTTGATCTTTTCGAACGGTTTAAGCACGACCTTGTACCCAACCCAAAATCGTACTGGAGAGGGCGGGGCTATCTTGTTTTCTACTGTTGATGTTACGTGTTGTTGTTTATCGAGGGTTTTTTATTATTATGAGAATGCAGAAGCTTATTTGCTATCTTGTACTACACGGAGAAACTGTTCTTACACGCAAATGGTCATGGCGGCAGTCGTGTGCTATTCACTCTATAGAATTACCGGAGGTGGATCCTTGCGCATGAGTACTCTGTGCTGGAATTCAGGGCATGGAGGCGTATAGGCGCTTACATAATGTGCAATAATTCTGTGTGTGTGTATACATCTATACATATACATACACTGAGTAGTCTTGTCGCGCAGGTTATATCGGCGTTACCCTCATTTCCCTTTTCACAATCCTACGTCTTTGTATTTTGTGCTTCTGACGTTTTTGTTTGTTTTGCTTTTGGTGCCTACCTCTGCTTTTTTGAGCTTCTTGTGTTTCTGCTGTTTTTTGTGTGCCAAGCCGCAGCAATGCTAAGCGCTTGGATGGTTCCACATGCGTGAAGTTGTTATGCCTGCTGCGCACGGTGTTCCGTCTGTGCTCTTAGCTGTACTGTGTGGTATAGAATACAATACGTTACTTGGCGCGGCGTGCGTTGGCCAGGACGCAGTCGAGTACCCTGATTGCGGTTGAGGCACATTGTAAAGGTGGTACGGAATATTTGCGCTCACCGTCTGTTCTCCCCTCACATGGGCTACGCTGCGTGAAATACGAACGGCGTGTTGCTTCGTGAGCCGCAGTACCTTTCTGATCTGCACGTGCTGGTGCATCGTGTCGTCTGCTGGGGAGCGCTGGGGATCGACCGCCTTTTCAGTTGTCTTTTTCTTCCTTTGTGGTGTGTGCTACAAGTTGGCGAAAGGTGTGGTGGAGCTTTTTGCTTCGTATAAGTCACAGCCGCTTCTTGTGTGCCTGCCGTGCAGCAGGGAACTGTGGGTTGGGGCTTCTGTCGATGCGCATGGCACAGGAGGACGCTGCGATACTCTTTGCGCTGACGGTGTCTGGCTGCATCCGTCATCTCCTGTTCGCGCAGGAACCGGCGTGCTCCTTCGACGATGACCACAAAGGCTAGTAATGGGATACGGCATGCGGGAGAGTGGCTGCTGTGAGCTCATGGTACACTGCGGGAATGCCAGTGGAACGTTCATAAGGTGCAGTAAACTCTTGAGGCATCTTATTGTGCTGCTTTGCTGACTACAACTGATGTGTGTGTGAGTGCGTGAGTTTGTTGTCGTCTGGTGGATGAGCAGAATTTTTGATGTCTGTGTATTTATGCTCTCCTCCCTCCATGGGTTGGATCGTGCGATCGAGGCACTGGTGAAGGCTTGGTGCCCCTATGTTGCGTGACTTCCTCGTGGTGCCGTTCTGGATGTGTTACTCTCACCTTGTGAGCCTCACATGCAGCTTTAGTTGGACTGTACCGTGTGCCTTATTCAGTTTCACCAAGTGCGGTTTTTGTAGCTGCTTGCTCACTACTTGAACGGCCCTTTATCCTGAGTAGGTACTCTGTCAGACTTTGTGGGCAGGCGGATGCCGACGGTTTGCTTTGATTGGATAGCGTGAATGTTCTGTGGTTGGGAAGCTCTCTAGTCTACCTCTGACGTGTTGTGTAAATGCTTCACAGGGAACAAAGTGCATTTGCCGTTGCCGTATCAGCAGTGCTTTGTTAATGGCTCACTACCGTGTGCGTGTCTGTGTGCCACCGCGTGAAGCAATTGCGTGGTGAAGTGCAGGGATATGGTGGGCCTTCTTGTTCTGCTATAGTGTGGTTGGTGTGGCAACTGCCCCCTGGTAGACACGCAGTATGGCATTCTTTTCCGTTGCTGTTTATCTGTTTAGCTGAAGCT
>NW_008826860.1:0-4251 GCF_000691245.1 Trypanosoma grayi
TATATATATATATATATATATATGTCTGTGTGTGTGTTTGGGTATGTGCACCCTTCCCTCATGTTTGCACTCCTTTCTCTCTCTCTACATATATATATATATATATATGCCTATGCCGTTCAATCTTTCTCTGTTTGTTTGTCCGTGCGCCACACTGAAAAAGGTAGTGAGTGCTTCTGCACTTCGTCGGTCTTGCCCATATTGCTCTACGACCCCGACTACCACGACTACTACTGGTAGTACTATTAGTGGTGTTGTTATTATCATCTGTCCGTGCGCAGTGCTAATGGCGAGTGGGCCCCCGAACCTGGTGCAATTCTCACAGGAGTGCCTGTACTTTCCTCTCACGCAGACGGATGCTACCATTGAAAACATCGTGCAGATAAAGAATCTGCTGCAGCGCACCGCAATACGCGGTGAAAATATTATCGCCTTCAAGGTGCTTAGCACAGTGCGCAACCGCTACGGCGTGCGACCCTCGAGTGGGCTCATATTGCCAGGGGAAAGTACAAAGGTTAAATTTCTCCTTGACATCCAGCAGCTGCGACGGTACGCTGCGAAACAGCAGCAAGGTGGCACCGCCATCACCTCTGTGATGCCGGACGCGAGCACCAGGGACGACATGATCGTGGATGTCGCTGTTGTGCCAAAGGAGCAGGCAATAGCATACCTGACAAACCACAAGGACAATGCGACAGCCAGTGCAAATGACGGCAACAACACTGGGGACATGTACGTCGAGGAGGCCTCTGCCTTCTGGAAGGCCCGTGGGCAAGTAAACCAAGTGGAGGCGAACGCTGAGCGCCGTAAACTGCGCTGTGTGCATGGTGAACGTAATGTGCCGGACAGTCTTGTGATGCGAATGAGCAGCGAGAAGGTGAGTGCGCTGGTGGCCACGCCCATGACGCCACGCTTGGGCAGCTTCGGGCCCAGCATACTGCCGCCAGCTGTCCCGACGTCGCGGCCACAAACTACTATGACCAATATGAGCAACAAGACACCGCCACGCGCACCGCCGCGGAATTCCCCGGCCACGTCCGCCATGAGCCGTGAAAAAATCTCGCCGTCCGTAAATACTTCCCCGTCCGCTTCATACGCTCCGTCAGCTCCCACGGCAGCCTCTCCTCTTGCTACTGCTACTGGAGGCCGTGGTGGCCGTGGTGGCGGTGCGATGCATTCAAATGCCACCATTTCTGGTGTTGATAATTATGCGGCGGGCAATGCAGGGGACGAAGAGGCGTTTTGGAAGACATATCTCTTCTTCAAGGTGCCTTTCCCGGTCCTAGGGATGTTAATATTTCTTTCATTCCTTTGTGCATTACTCGAGAGTGGGACGATTCTTACGTGGCTATTGATAGGAGAGTAGGTTGAAACATCAACATTTGTGAGTGATGTTTTTCCCTCCACATTTGACATTGTTTTCTTCCTCGTACATTGGTGTGATGGTGCTGCCCGTGCGTTCTTTTTTGTTCCTCCTGTTTTTTTTTTTCTTTGGTAAGAGTCGTGCTTCGGGCGGACGGACGGACGTGAGGCGGTACACAAAAGTAATTTTTTTTTTGTTTGACGGCAGAGAAGAGACGGGGCGATGAGTGTGCATTGAGGCAAGGGGGATGAAGCCAAAGCAAGACAGAGAAGAAAAAAAGGAAAACGGGAGAATGAGGGAGAAAGGAGCATCATGTAGATGGGATGGCCAGAACGAAGGTGGTGAGGGAACGCGCTTCCATCCCTCCTTTCACTTCGCTGTAGTTACGAAGGACATTGTGACGTTCTGCGTTGAACTGCGTTTTGCTGCTTTTCCTTCTGCCAATGCCACTGCGAGAACTTTTATTTCCTTACTTTATCTTGGAGGTGGTGTAGTGCACCAGTAGTTTACCTTTCTTTCCCTTTGTGTTCCGTGGGCTTCCTGGGGAAGCGGGGGTCATTTGGGGAGAGAGGGGGTTCCCGTCGCACAGAGTTGACGAGCGTACAGTATGTCGTTTGAGGAACGCACGCCCCGGTCGCAGCAGGATAGTCTTGGCGCCGCCGCCGCTGCTGCAGATGATGGGGCGCTGGGCGGCGTTGCGGAGGCGGAGAAACAGCCAAATGGTGAGGCGGCGCCGCCGTCGGAAGCACGAGCTTGGTCGTGGTCGTCACTCATGGGCGTTGTGTGCCCCCAGCAGATGAAACAGACCGAAAAAAGCCCAGTCGACAGCGTTGAGAGTGGAAGAGAAAACAGCGAAGATGCGGTTTCACTTGCGTGGCGTCAGATGTCTGCGCTTATCTACAACAGTTTGATTCCGTTTTCAATGATGTCCCAGCAGCAGCAGCAGCAAAAGGATCAACCCAAGATAAAGCCCAACACGTTTATTCGCCCCGCTTATTGTAGCCAGTGTCTGCTGATGCATGCCGTAGAGGATAACACTGGGTCTGCAACGGCGAGTGACGGCAGTGAGGCGGAACCACTGTTGCTTCCCTGCGGCACTCAACCGCGACTCGGGCCGGCGGTGAACTGCTGCGCCAGGTGCAACCTCGCCTTGCACCCGGCTTGCTTCCACGCTATGGACCCCACGACGCACGACGGAGTAGCAGCAGAGTCCTCGGTGGTGACCAGGGAGGGGAACTCGTCGGACTGGACGACGTATGACATGTCGTCCGCTTTGCGTTTCATTGCATCTCTTGTGTTCAAAGATCCTAATGCTGAGATTTACCTGCGTGACTTCATGTTGTTGCTGCATCGCTTCTCCAAACGCCATCCATCTATTATGCGGTGCGCGTTGGACCCGCGCAACATCGTCTCCGTGAGGGAGCGCCACAGTGAGATGTACAGTCTCTGCTGCGACGCGCTGGCCGACGCGGACTTCGTGCAGGCGGCGGGCGGTGGCGGCGACGGGCCAACGATGCAGTTCCTCCGTGACATGATGCGCTTCGCCACAGCCGTGTACGGGCAGGCGTACCAAAGCGGCTTCCTGAGCTCCGTGATGTGGGGTGTGGTGATGCGCGGTGTGCGCCGCGACCTCCTCACACCGGACGAGGCGTCGAACAACAAGGCGGTGGCGGAGATTCTCTCCATGCCGGAGTCCTGCGTGCAGGCTGCACGGTGGTCGCAGAACGCCATGGAGCCGAATTACTGCATTATCCTCGACCACGCTGCGAAGCGCATCGTGTGGGCGTTTCGCGGAACGCTGAGCGACGATGATATTCTCAGCGACGTCTGCGCGTACGGTGTGCCGTTCTGCGGCGGCCGCGCTCACGAAGGCGCGGTGCGTATTGTGTCGGCTGTATTTGATAACCGAGATACAGCGACCACTCTCTTGCCGTGTGGCAATAACAGCAGCAACAACGGCAGTGTCACGCGCGGTAGTAAGGCAACTGCCGATCGGGGAATTAGTGTCGTCTGCGAGCTGTTGCAACGCCACCCCGACTACGAAATCACCATCACTGGTCACAGCCTTGGCGGCGGCGTTGCGCTCCTTTTCGGCGTGCGTGCGATACGGGAGAAAACCTTTGGCGAAGAGGCAACGAAGCGGATGCGTGTTGTGGCCTTCGGCCCAATGCCAGTTTTGACATTCCCTGCTGCCCAGTCGTTCGAAAATCAGATGTGGAGTGTCGTGAACGGTTGCGACGCCGTGTGCCGCCTGCAGCTCAACTCTCTCGACCGACTGGCTGCGGAGTTGGCGCATGCTAAAAAGCAGCAGGAAACTGCTGCTGTTGGGAGTGAAACGGAGAGTACCAAACGTTGCGACAATGGCCCATCCCCTGACCTCCCACCAGAGCTCTCTACTCTGACGCCGACGTGTGCAACAACAGCGGCAGAAGCACAGCCTACCGACACGGAAGACTTGACGGAGGAGATGCACCACCCAGGGCGCGTGTTTATGCTCACAACACCATGGCGCCCGGCGACCAATCGAGTTGTGGAAGTGCCCCACGGCAATATCGTGATGCACCACTTGTTCATCTCGTCGCACATGTTTGAGGAGCATCTCATGGACCGCTACGCAGAGGCACTGAAGGAAGTGCACCTGCGCGAAGTAAAGGATTGAGATGAAGATGAACCAACTGCCATGAGGTACATATTGCAACTTCTCTCTTTCTGATGTATATGCCGTGCCAACATACTCAGGAACTGCTTGCTCTGTGGGCGCTTGTTTCTACCTTGTATCCAGCCTGGGGGAGTTGGGCAAAGTTTTTTTGCTTCATATCGTGGCCAACCTGCAACTTTCTGTCGTGTCAAAGTGGCAGGGATGGGAAGCATGATATTGTTTTTTTTTC
>NW_008826861.1:0-4247 GCF_000691245.1 Trypanosoma grayi
TGTCTTTATTCACCCAGGAGGAGCACGGCGCAGAGCGGAATCGTCGGCCGGGCACCGCAGCTCACAGCGAACACCAGGGGGATGCACCGCAAAACCATGAGCCACACCGCATATATTCACATGATATATTTCGACCACAGATAGCAAAAAAATTTACAAGACAGCAATAACAAAACAAAAACCCCCCCCAAAGCAAGAAGAGCATGAGTTTCAGAGGATGACACTCCTCTTTGTATCATTACCCACGCGGCAAATAACTTCAATTCTTCTTCCTTAACACATCCTTTCAAGAAACTCACCTACGACAAATAGCCTGAAACGAACACCAAAAATCTTCACACATTCACACCCACACAGATACACCTCTTCCAGAGTTCAGATGGATGCGAGAGGAGACACATCTGTAAGGCGCCTGCAGTTTAGGGCATAATCTTCACAAGACTGCGACTCGCACTGAGACCCTGCAACTCCCTGTCCGTAATAGCAGTGCATCCCAAGTCAAGCACACGCAGGACAGGCAGCCTGACAAGGGCACCAAAACTCCTCACACTTTCACATCCAGACTTNAGAAACTCACCTACGCTAAGTAGCCTGACACGAACACCAACAGTCCTCACACCTTCACAATCAGAAAGAACCAACTCTTCCAGAGTCTTGATGGATGCGAGAGGAGAAACATCTGTAAGGTGCCTGCAGTTACTGAGTACAATCTCCCGAAGCCTGCGACTCCTATAGAGACGGTGCAACTCCTCGTCTGTGATAGCAGTGAACCTCAAGTCAAGCTCACGCAGGACAGGCAGCCTGCCAAGGGCACCAACAATCTTCACATTTCTGCACTCAGAGAGATCCACCTCTTCCAGTGTCTCGATGGATGCGAGAGGAGACACATCTGTAAGATCATTGCATTCTTGGAGTACAATCTTCACAAGACTGCGGCTCGCACTGAGACCCTGCAACTCCCAATTTGTAATAGAAGTGCACCTGAAGAAAAGCTCACGCAGGACAGGCAGCCTTCCGAGGGCACCAACAATCTTCACATTTCTGCACTCAGAGAGATCCACCTCTTCCAGTGTCTCGATGGATGCGAGAGGAGACACATCTGTNAAGACAGCAATAACAAAACAAAAACCCCTTCAAAGCAAGAAGAGCATGAGTTTCAGAGGATGACACTCCTCTTTGTATCATTACCCACGCGGCAAATAACTTCAATTCTTCTTCCTTAACACACCCTTTCAAGAAACTCACCTACGCTAAGTAGCCTGACACGAACACCAACAGTCCTCACACCTTCACAATCAGAAAGAACCAACTCTTCCAGTGTCTCGATGGATGCGAGAGGAGACACATCTGTTAGGTCATTGCATTCTTGGAGTACAATCTTCACAAGACTGCGACTCGCACTGAGACCCTGCAACTCCCAATTTGTAATAGAAGTGCACCTGAAGAAAAGGATACGCAGGGCAGGCAGCCTGCCAAGAGCACCGACAGTCCTTGCTCCTTTATACCCAGACAGATATACCTCTTCCAGTGTCTCGATGGAAGCGAGACAAGAAACCTCTGTAAGGTGCTTGCTAGTTTGGCGTACAAACTTCACAAGACTGCGACTCGCGCTGAGACCCTGCAACTCCCCGTCAGTAATAGCAGTGCATCCCAAGAAAAGCTCACGCAGGGCAGGCAGCCTGCCAAGAGCACCAACAGTCCCCACACCTTCACATCCAGACAGATCCACCTCTTCCAGTGTCTTGATGGATGCGAGAGGAGAAACCTCTGTAAGGTGCTTGCAGGTTTGGAGTACAATCTTCACAAGACTGCGACTCGCGCTGAGACCCTGCAACTCCCCGTCAGTAATAGCAGTGCATCCCAAGAAAAGCTCACGCAGGGCAGGCAGCCTGCCAAGAGCACCAACAGTCCCCACACCTTCACATCCAGACAGATCCACCTCTTCCAGCGTCTTGATGGATGCGAGAGGNCCCAAATCAAGCTCACGCAGGACAGGCAGCCTGCCAAGGTCGCCAACAGTCCTCACACCTTCACATCCAGACAGATCCACCTCTTCCAGCGTCTTGATGGATGCGAGAGGAGAAACATCTGTAAGGTGCTTGCAGTTACAGAGGACAATCTTCATAAGACTGTGACTCGCACTGAGACCCTGCAACTCCTCGTCTGTGATAGCAGTGCATCCCAAGTCAAGCTCACGCAGGGCAGGCAGCCTGCCAAGAGCACCAACAGTCCTCAAACCTTCACATCCAGACAGATCCACCTCTTCCAGCGTCTTGATGGATGCGAGAGGGGACACCTCTGTAAGGTGCCTGCAGACTGGAAGTACAATCTTCATAAGACTCTGACTCGCACTGAGACCCTGCAACTCCTCGTCTGTGATAGCAGTGCATCCCAAGTCAAGCTCACGCAGGGCAGGCAGCCTGCCAAGAGCACCAACAGTCCTCAAACCTTCACATCCAGACAGATCCACCTCTTCCAGCGTCTTAATGGATGCGAGAGAAGACACATCGGTAAGGTGCCTGCAGTCTGGAAGTACAATACTCACAAGACTGCGACTCGCACTGAGACCCTGCAACTCCTCGTCTGTAATAGCAGTGCATCTCAAGACAAGCTCACGCAGGACAGGCAGCCTGCCAAGGTCATCAACAATTTCCACACCTTCACAGACAGACAGATCCACTTCTTCGAGCGTCTCTATGGATGCGAGAGGGGACACATCTGTAAGGTGCTTGCAGGTTTGAAGTACAATCTTCACAAGACTGCGACTCGCACTGAGGCACCGCAACTCCTCGTCTGTGAAAGCAGCGCATCCCACGTCAAGCACACGCAGGATAGGCAGCCTGCCAAGGGCACCCAAACTCCTCACTTCTTCACATCCAGACAGATCCACCTCTTCCAGTGTCTTGATGGATGCGAGAGGAGANACATCTGTAAGGTGCTTGCAGGTTCGGAGTACAATCTTCACAAGGCTGCGACTCGCACTGAGACCCTGCAACTCCTCGTCTGTGATAGCAGTGCATCCCAAATCAAGCTCACGCAGGACAGGCAGACTGCCAAGGGCACCAACAGTCCCCACACCTTCACATCCAGACAGATCCACCTCTTCCAGTGTCTTGATGGATGCGAGAGGAGAAACATCTGTAAGGTGCTTGCAGTCTGCCAGAAAAATCCTCACAAGACTGCGGCTCACACTGAGACCCTGCAACTCCCCGTCAGTAATAGAACCGCATCCCAAGACAAGCTCACGCAGGATAGGCAGCCTGCCAAGCGCACCAACAGTCCTCACACCTTCACATCCAGACAGATCCACCTCTTCCAGCGTCTTGATGGATGCGAGAGGAGACACATCTGTAAGGTGCTTGCAGTTACAGAGGACAATCTTCATAAGCCTGTGACTCGCACTGAGACCCTGCAACTCCTCGTCTGTGATAGCAGTGCATCCCAAGTCAAGCTCACGCAGGGCAGGCAGCCTGCCAAGAGCACCAACAGTCCTCACACCTTCACACCCAGACAGAATCAACCCCTCTAGCGTCTTGATGGATGCGAGAGGAGACACATCTGTAAGGTGCCTGCAGTCTGGAAGTACAATCTTCACAAGACTGCGGCTCGCACTGAGACCCTGCAACTCACTGTCTGTGATAGCAGTGCATCTCAAGTCAAGCTCACGCAGGACAGGCAACCTGCCAAGGGCATCAACAGTCCTCACACCTTCACACCCAGACAGATCCACCTCTTCCAGTGTCTCAATGGATGCGAGAGGAGACACATCTGTAAGGTGCCTGCAGTGTTGGAGTGCAATCCTCACAAGGCTGCAACTTGCATTAAGACCCTGCAAACACCCGTCTGTAATAGCAGTGCATCCCAAATCAAGCTCACGCAGGGCAGGCAGCCTGCCAAGGGAACCAACAATTTTTAGACCTTCACACCCAGACAGATCCACCTCTTCCAGTGCCTCGGTGGATGCGAGAGGAGACACATCTGTAAGGTGCTTGCAGGTTTGGCGTACAATCTTCATAAGACTGCGACTCGCACTGAGACCCCGCAACTCTCCGTCTGTAATAGCAGTGCATCCCAAATCAAGCTCACGCAGGACAGGCAGCCTGCCAAGGGAACCAACAATTTTTAGACCTTCACACCGAGAAAGATTCACCTCTTCCAGCGTCTCGATGGATGCGAGAGGAGACACATCTGTAAGGTGTTTGCAGGTTTGGAGTACAATCTTCACAAGACTGTGACTCTTACTGAGG
>NW_008826862.1:0-4238 GCF_000691245.1 Trypanosoma grayi
CCCGTTTTGAATGCAACGGCAAACACGTGCTGCGCATCAGACCCTGTGTACTTGCTCGGCACGGGGAACACATCCTCCAACTCGGAGAAGGGGGTTGCAATGCACTGCTGCTCCATAGTCTCTTTGGTTCTGCTTTGCACAAGATCCAGCTTGGTGAATTGTCTGGTTTTTGCATCTGGCGCAGAATTAGAATCTACCTCCCCTCTTATACACATATATCGCCGCTTCCACGCCATGTCGCCACTCTGTTTATAAACAATACCTTCATACAACGAAATGTCACCGATACACCTAGAGGGGGCTGAACCCTCAAAAACAGTAGTAGACACAGCAGCAGGTGCAGCTTGCGAGTCCTCCATCTGCATATAGCGAGATTTGCGCATGGACTGAAGTTCTTGTTTAGTTGCCTTGATGTGCACGGTAACAAGTTCCCTTTGCTCATCCGTCAACGAATCGAGATCTCGCACTATCTCAATCACAACCGATAGATATAGCTTACAGATAGGTGCGTTCAACAGTTTACTGCTTGAAGGGCGAGCCCGGGGGTCACTGGAAAGAAGTGATGACACTACTTCAGACATCTCAGGGCTAATTGAGGAAGGCAGTGGCTCATACTTCCCACTGAGTGTCTTCTGCATTACCCCCTGCATATCGGCACCGTCAAAGGGACGCTTTAGTGTCAGTAGCTCGTACAGCAGTACACCAAGAGAGAACAGATCAGCCTTCTTGCTGTAGGGCTTCCGCCGCCATATCTCTGGCGCAACGTAGTACGGTGTGCCGCAGAATGTCTTACCCACATCCTCTGAGACAGTGGCAGAGTACATCTTACTGAACCCAAAGTCGCCAAGCTTGATGAGTCCATTGCTGCACAGCAGAATATTGGCAGACTTGATGTCCCGGTGGATCATGTGCCGCGAATGCACGTGGTGTAGTGCAAGAAGCACCTGGATAAAAAGAAGGCCGGCCTCGTGCTCACGAAATGCACGGTCGGATTTCGCACGGCTCTTTATTTCCTGTCGGAGATCCCCAGCGTTGGCGTAGTCAAGAACAAGAGCAATCATTAGCACGTTTTCCTCATTCTGTGGGTCCTTTTTAGCGTAGTCCTCATGGCACTTCAGGATCGAGAAGAAGTCGCAGCTCAGCAGACAGTGCACCTCCGCCTGTGCACGATTCTTGTCAGCCTCCGACATGCCTTCCATGTCCACTACCTTCACCGCAAACGTCTCTGCGTCGGACACACGCTTTGCACACAACACCGTCCCTGTCGCACCTGATCCCAAAACACGACTGATCCAATACTTTTTCCCCTGATCTCTTGCCGTCGCCTCATCCTTCGCGAAGGCATCGCTAAAGGTTCGGCACACACGCGTTATCATTGCATCGCTGGAAGGCATCCTTACTTTCCTTGATTAGATGGACTACTTCTTGAGATACAAATCTGCGGGTTAGGAAGAGAGATCGCCCCCAGAGAAGGTGAAGTGTTTCTCAAGAGATAGCCCCTGTCAAGAAAAGGAATAAGCAATCACCATAGACGCAATGCTCAGCACTTACCATACCACTCTCATATAAAAGGAGTAGAAGTATAGTAGCCACATGTTACAATTAAAAAAAAAACATGCAACAAGACGGTTCAATGGCAAATACATTTAAAATGAATGAGATAACACAAACCCCCAGGTTTGATTCGCGAGGAAAGCGGGGTCTTTATAAATCTAGACCGCAGAAGGTGGGGGTAAGGTAAGCTGCATCATTGTCACCGACACATACATGTGAATACCAGACTAAACAAGGTCTGACAAAAATACTTGAGGGGTGTATAGCGAACAAATACAAAACCAAAATTAAACCAGTGGGGAAGCATTATAAAAGAGCAGTTGTTTGCTCCTCAAAGTAAAGAATACGATCTATTCCGCATCCCCAATTCCAAGTGTTTCTTGAATCTTCTGCATCCATTCATCTCGCTCAGGTTCACCGCGCGCCTGAAACAGAAGCCGCTTTCCCGTTTTGAATGCAACAGCAAACACGTGCTGCGCATTAGACCCTGTGTACTTGCTCGGCACGGGGAACACATCCTCCAACTCGGAGAAGGGGGTTGCAATGCACTGCTGCCGCATCGTATCCCTTGACACAGCAAGCACCAAGTCAAGGCTCTTGAACTTGGGTAGCCTGGTGCCGTCAAGCTTCTCACCCTCTTCTAGCGCTCCGCGTATGCATAGGTACCGCCGCTTCCACACAAGATCTCCGCTCTGCTTCTTCACATTGCCCTCATACAGCGTAAGGTCTCCCACATTCATCATAGTAGTCGCCCCCTCAAGGATGGTCGTCGATGCTGCTGTTGCCAGCGATTCCTCCATTTGTCTGACGCTGATTTGCCTATCAGCCTTGAGAAGCTGCTTCACCTCCTGAAGATGCGACGATATTGCCTCACGCATCGGGCCATCAAACGACGACTGCGACTGCACAATCTCAAACAAACCAGACATAAACAATTTACAGATAGGTGTGTTCAACAACTTGCTGCTTGAAGGGCGAGCCCGGGGGTCACTGGAAAGAAGTGATGACACTATTCCAGACATCTCAGGGCTAATTGAGGAAGGCAGTGGCTCATACTTCCCACTGAGTGTCTTCTGCATCACCTCCTGCATATTGGCACCGTCAAAGGGACGCTTCAGTGTCAGTAGCTCGTACAGCAGTACACCAAGAGAGAACAGATCAGCCTTCTTGCTGTAGGGCTTCCGCCGCCATATCTCTGGCGCAACGTAGTACGGTGTGCCGCAGAATGTCTTACCCACATCATCTGAGACAGTGGCAGAGTACATCTTACTGAACCCAAAGTCGCCAAGCTTGATGAGTCCATTGCTGCACAGCAGAATATTGGCAGTCTTGACGTCCCGGTGAATCATGTGCCGCGAATGCACGTGGTGTAGTGCAAGAAGCAACTGAAGGAATAACATGCCGGCTTCGTGCTCCATGAATGGCCTATTGTTCTTCGCACGGCTCTTTATTTCCTGTCGGAGATCCCCAGCGTTGGCGTAGTCAAGAACAAGAGCAATCATTAGCACGTTTTCCTCATTCTGTGGGTCCTTCCTAGCGAAGTCCTCATGGCACTTCAAGACTGAGAAGAAGTCGCAGCTCAGCAGACAGTGCACCTCCGCCTGTGCACGATTCTTGTCAGCCTCCGACATGCCTTCCATGTCCACTACCTTCACCGCAAACGTCTCTGCGTCGGACACACGCTTTGCACACAGCACCGTCCCTGTCGCACCTGATCCCAAAACACGACTGATCCAATACTTTTTCCCCTGATCTCTTGCCGTCGCCTCATCCCTAGAGAAGGCATCGCTAAAGGTTCGGCACACACGCGTTATCATTGCATCGCTGGAAGGCATCCTTACTTTTTTGCTGTGTTGTGTGTCACTTTATTTACTCCTTACTACTATGTTATCATGCCGTAAAAAAAAATGTTTTTTTTTTTAATATACTTCAACCCAAGACACAAGTAGTTTTGTGTAATCATGATGTCAATCCTTTGTTGTTGCATACAAAAGGAAACGCCTCAAGTGTCTATTGATGTATTATTGAGGTAAGAGAGGTAATCCAATAATGAGGAAGTACCTTACTCCAAACTGAGACTCATAGTAAACTACACGACAGTATGCGTAGTGTTTCCTGTAAGAATTATTTTTTTTTTTGTGTGTTGGAGACTTACCTTCACATCTCCAATACATTGGCTGCTTCACCCCCCGACGCTTTTCTATCAAATGGTAAAAAGAGCACGCACTCTGCCCAAGGAATTCAGGGCGGCCGTACACTCAAACGTGTACTTTGGGTGTTTTCCTTCTTACTGCTGTCAAAGTATTGCATCTCTGGGTTCCCATATGACCCGCTCTGGGAAGCCGCAGAGTTGGTTAAACAGGCGCGTCGGACCAGCTAACAGATGCCCGAGGTGCGAAATGATAGGAGGACACATAAGAGAAACAGCGGTGGGGTGGAGAGGAAGGGGTTATTGTAAAGGGAGGAATGACAGCAATAATAGAGAGGCAGAAGTCAAGAAATATAAAGAAAGGTAGGATTTTTTTTTCTTTGTGTTGTGGGAGGAGGAGCGTCAACCAAAACGAGAATTCCGTTCGTCTCATATAATTTAACTGCGAGACGCATGTGCTCTGCATTCTCTTCCTTCACGTACACATATTCTTATTTGCTTGTTTTTTTCTTATGCGTGTGTGTGTGTGTGTGTG
>NW_008826863.1:0-4237 GCF_000691245.1 Trypanosoma grayi
CCTCACGTTCGCCGCGAAGGGCCTCCGCGCGCTCGCAGTTGTTGCGGCACGCCGTATCGCGGGCCGACGGCGTCGGTGTGCGCCGAATCAGCTCCACATCGGCACGTGCCACCGCGATGCGCTCCTCCTGTAGTTGCGCCATCCACTGCTTGCGGTACGCGTCATCGCTGGCGTTGGGAAGCGTGTGCAGCGGCGACCTGAATGTGTTGCGCCAGTCCCCCGGCGGGTACTGCGCCCCGCCCGTGCCGCTAAGGGTGCTCGACCACGTTGAGCCCAGACCGGGTGTCTGCAGTTTCGCATTCACCCGCTCACGAAGCGTGGCGAGGTGGTGCCGGCGGTACTTTTCCTCCGCGGCAGCGCATTCGCGCTGGAACTCTCGCTCGGCGTCGCGCTCCGCTCGCAACGTCTCCGCCTTCTCCTTGAGAAGCGTCACATTCTGCTGCCGCTTCGCCTGCATGTGCTCACGCTCCGTCCGCGAGGCATCACGCACGAGTTCCTGCTGACGCTGCTGTTCTTCTTTGTATGTGGCAAGTTGTTGCCCAATGTCTTCGCGCAGCTTGGAGGCCGCTTGGATCCGCCGCAGCGTCGACTCCTCGCACTCAGCGCGGAACGCGTCACGTTGAGCCTTAATCTCACGGTGGCGCGAGCTGTCGGTCTGACGTGGCGTGTCGCCGAGCACCGACCAGCCGCGGCGGCGAAGCCGTGCCACCGCTGCTGTGTACTCTCCATCCTCTTCTTCCCGCCGCCTCGCCCGTGCGAGGAGGCGTCGCCGGCGCTTCTCTTGTCGCTCCTTCTCGTCCTGCTCGCGCATGGTGGCGAAGAGGGCGTTGTGCCGATCGCGCCACTCCAAGTATTCCTTCAACTTGCGGATGTGCGCGCTGGAGCCGACTATGACGTTGCCGTTGATACACGCCCGAGCTCCATCTGGCACGTTGGTGTCATGCGGCATGTCTTGGTAGAGGCCGACTGTGCCGACGCCGATGGTGCGGACCTCCTCCTGTGTGTGCCAGTAGTTGCTCGCGCCTACCAGCAGGTTCGTGCGGCGCCGGCCCGTAGAGTACGGCACAGGGCAGCGGGTTTTTGGCTTGCGGGGCGTCAAGTTTGACTCGCCAGCGGGGACGGCGTTATTTTTCTTCTGGCGGATCGTCGGCGTCCGCGCGGCGTCCTCGTCGGCCCGCACACGGTCCCGCGCGGAGCTGCCTTTGGTCTTGCTGTCGCTGTCATTCACGGGGGTGAAGGCGGCCGACACATCCGTTGCGACGGCCGCAGGAACCTCCAACGAAACCGCAACCACTGCAGTGGCATCGGCCTTCGGGCTTATTGGCAGTGTGGCGGCGGCGGCGGCGCCGTCGTCGTCGACGTTGTTGCTGGGCGAGAGGCTCGCCTTGGCGTCCTCAGCGGCGGGTTGCATCTTAGCCAAACTCCAGCTCCTCGTGAATGGGACGGAGCGCGAATCAGTACTTCCTACCGGTTGGGCTTGTAGTGGGTCTTCTGCTTGCGTTCTTCTTTGCTTTCGATTCCCTTGCAATACTTCTTGCCAAAAGAGCACACACAACCCCACGCCAGAGTGGCGAGCGAGAGGGCAAGAATAATAAACAAAAAAAAAGGAAGAGTGGAGCGTGGATGCCTCACGACATCACAGACGCCGAGGGCAAAGCTGCAGACGCAGAAAGCAACACTAAAACACCGAAAGGGGACTCTGAGAAGGGCAGCAACGAGTCCCGTGGCACCATATTTCTTCCAATCCCACTCGACGCGGCGTAATATCACTAGAAACAGCAGGACAACACGCAAACACACACAAACAAGGGGGAAAAACAATATATATATATATATGTATATGTATATATACCTCTTTCATTGCAAAATACTGTCACTTATTTCTGACCATCTTTTTATCGTCACGGCTGTGTCCACGTTGTCTCGCGTGTCTGGTGGTTCACGTAGTACTTGCGACCACTTTTCGGGTCCACACGCTCCTCCCAGAACGGCGGCAGTGAATTTGCGGTGGGCGCGTACGGTGTGGGCGACGGAGCCCCAACGTACGCAGGTGCCGTCGGCTGCTGCTGCAGTTGCGGCTCTGGTGGCTTATAGTGCTGCTGCTGTTGTTGTTGCTGCGTATCCTGCGGGGAAGACTTGAACTGCGGCCGTGTCCACGTTGTCTCGCGTGTCTGGTGGTTTACGTAGTACTTGCGACCGCTTTTCGGGTCCACACGCTCCTCCCAGAACGGAGGCAACGCGTTTATGTCAGGTGCGACAGTTGGCGACGCCGAGGTGGTGGGCGCTCTTGTTGGCACACCTGCAGCAACACCACTTCCGGCCCCTGACGGCAACGTCCACGAGGTCTGCTTTGTCTGCCGGTTTACGTAGTACTTGCGACCGGTCTTGGGGTCGGTGCACTCGTCCCAACCCGTTGTTGCTGCTTCTTCTAATGGTGCCGCTGTCGGTACTGTCATTGTCGTTGTTGTGGCAGCGGCGTTATGTTCCCCGCCTCGGCGCTGCTCCTGCTGCCGCCGGTACCAGGCGTCCACCTGGCGCTCCAAGTCGACCTGTTCCTCAACACCACCGGGGTGCTTCCACGTCGTGTTCACAGTGCCGTCGGCGTCGGTGTAGACAAAGTAGTGACGGCGCCGTTGTCGGTCGTACATGAGCGCCCATCCAACGGGGAGCCGCGTGGAGACTTCAGGCTCAGGGAACCCGTCGGACGCCGCTTTCTTTACCTCGGCATTGCTGGGCGGTGTGGTGGTGGTGGGTGGTGGTGGTGGTGGAGGAGGAGGAGCCGCATTCATCGCCACACCAACAGGTGCGCTTGTAGTTGCCGTCGTTGCTCCTCCCCCTCCTACTTCTGTTGTTGTCGCCTTTTCGTCATGCCCGGTAGCCTTCATTGGTCTCGCCGCTTCCGCCGCCGGGCCGTCAAACTTTTCCTCCTCCTCCTTCAAAAAGAGAGTAGTGGCTGTCAGCGCCTTTTTGTTGTTGCTGTCGTCACCCTCGAATGGATTCGGGGCACCTGGAAGAGGCGGCGGCACATGCAAGGGACCGGTGGCCGAAAGGAGCGGGTCCGTCGTTGACGATGGTGCCGCCGGCTTCGGCCCGTCTTTGTCTTTATCACCCTCTGTAAGCCGCTGCTGGAGCTGCCTCAGTTGTAGCAACACGGCCAACGGGAGCTCTTTCCCCTCGTGCTGCAGCGCTGCCAACGCCGCACTCGCGGCCTCTGTGTTTGGGATGAAGTCTACACCCTGTCCCTTTGCAATTGTTGCGATGCCGCCCAAGCTGCCGTATGTGGGGCTTACATATGCCATCAGCACGTCCGCTACACTGTCGCCGTCGTACACAACAAAGCAGACACCACACCCGCTGCTCTGGGCCCACTCCAACGCGGTAGAGATGTACGCATTTGCAGCGAAGTACACAAATGTCATGGACTTGCTGCTGGCTGCGGTGGAAGCGGCCTTTGCGAGCACCATCATTGTCTTGGTGCAGATGGCCGCGTCGACAGGGGAACCGGCGCGGCTCGGAATGGAGTCAAGCACATTCGCCTGGAAGCGGAGGCGGCGCAAGGAGGCGATGAGCACCTCGCGCTGCCGCTCCCCCAGCGCCTTGAGAATTGCGGAAGAGAAAAAAACAACGCGCTGCTCAACAGCAGCAGCAGCAGCAGCTGAAGCGTTAGTGTCGGTGAACAGACGCGTGGAAATGGCGTCCAGAAGCTTGTCAACACCTGCGCGTACGTCTTCCTCCGAAGAGGGCGTCATGCCGGAGAGAAAATAGTCCCCGTCCACAAAGAGATGAATCATCACCCAGTGCTCGAAGAAACTTGGATGGAACCTCCCTACCTTCCCCTTGACACAATAAAGTTGTGCTTGACAGTCTAGACCATAATAAAACAAAGCAGAGGAGGCAAACAAGACAAGCAGGAGGAGGATTGAGAAAAGACGCGGAGGGAGAAGGGTACTGCGGTGACGTTGGTTGTGAGGGCCTGCAGCAACAGCAGCCAGAGATGAATCAAAAGAGACAACCCGCCACTTGGCGCAAACAAGTGGTGAAAACCCCGTGGAGCAGCGGCGCATGAGCGACGCACGCATTCGCACACCACTTCAGCGGGAAAAAGTACGAAATTGTTTGCCCCCTTTTAAAGACAAAGATAAACCCCAAAGAAAGGCTATTTAGTACTCTGAAAGACACGGCTCAGTCTGTAGTTTTAATGGCTCTCTCTCTCTCTCTTTCTGATGACCAATGGGGA
>NW_008826864.1:0-4228 GCF_000691245.1 Trypanosoma grayi
TATATATATATATATATATGTGTTTTTTTTGTATCTTTGTATCTATATATCTATCGAAAAACAAAAGGAAACAGGGGGGCGCCAACTTCCCCAAAATGATACCTTCACTCCCTGGCGGAGAACAACAAAAAAAAAGAAATTACAACAAAGGAAGAAAAAAAAAGTGAGTAGCCACCAAACGCCAAAACGCCTTGCAAATGTGAAAAATGGACAATCAGAGAAAAAAAAATCGAAAAAAATTATAACTTCCTTTGACAATAAAGGTGTTTGCTTCGGTGTCTTCGTGCGCCTATATTTATCTGTTCACTCATCTTTAATTAGTTCCTATTCCTGCGCACGGGTCATTCTTTCGTTGTGCCCCCTCCCTCCTTCCCTCCCCTTCTGCCAGCTGCCCCTCGCCTCGGTGACGAATGTGGTATTTGTCTTCTCCTCTCCAGGCGGGACCCTAAAGGGGGACAAAAGTCATAGTCTTGCGCAGTGCGACTCCCAGTGCTGTAAATCCGGGGTTTGCCGCAGTTGCGTATTATTATTATTTTCTTTTTTTTTTTCCTTTTCTTTTTTTTTGTGTGTTTGTGTGTGTGTGGTGGGTCCTCCTTCATGGTTCGCTTCACGCTGGTTGGTTCCCTCCGCAATGCTTTTCTCATTTGCTTCGGGATTTCTTCTTTCACGGTGATTGCCAATAATCACGGCCGTGGTATGTGTAGTTGTATAGGGAATTTTTTTTTCTGCCTTTTCACGCACGTGTTCTACCTCGCTGCGGCTGGATGGCGTTTGCTGCTGCATCCTCTGGTGAGTGGGTTGACGCATCGGCCAATACTCACCCGTCGCTCGCGTCATTTGCACTCCTCGCGTGGCGCGCCTCACATATCATGAGCCGCACGTACGCGCTGGAGCGTGAAGCGCAGCAGAACGCCTCTTCGGAGGCGACGTGCTTACGTGCTGCTCCAGCTGTGTTGTTTGGGGTGCGTATAAGATCATGCGAGAACGCTGAGGAAGGCTTGCAAAGCGTCGCTCTGGAACGGCCTATGCGGCGCCCTGACGTCCTCGTAAAGTTGATGCAGTCCCCAACAGTAGACGCAGAAGTGGAGACTGACATTTACGATGTAGTGGAGCGTGCTCGCCAGTGTCTACATGACGCTTGCGTGCTTCTTCAGGATTCTTCTTCACGAGGAAGTCCTAAACGGGCATTATCGAGCGGCGAAGCTGATGGTGGTGTTCAATATTCCTCTTCTAGTGGTGTTGATGGGAACAGAGTTGCTGAGAATACGCAGCCTTGCGAAGGTTTGTGCTCTCCAACAAACATGGATGGCACGCAGTGGCATACTGCTCCTATGTACAGCAGTGAAGAGGGCACAAGCGTGTTCAGTGGTGATCCTCAACATCGCATTATTCTTCCGAGAAACCGAGGTACTGTAGGTAGTCTTCAAGAGGCCAAGATGAAGCTACAGTTTGTTATAGGAACAGCATTTTCGTGTCCGTGTGAAGCACTGATGATGGCTTTTCAGTTTGTCATCGCGGAGGCATTGGAGAGATTCCCGCGCCCCATCGAAGCATGTTGCGGGGTCTTGAAGTGCCTCGCTCCGATAGATTTAGCAGATGCTGCAACATCTGCGGCTTCGACAGATGGTACAGGGCGAAAGCCGAAGATGACAGATAGCTTTCTTTACGCCGTTGAAGGCACACCCGTTACATCTAGTTTGGCCGATGTACTCTTGTCTCATAGTGAGGAAGGTACCACGGAGATGAAGTGGTTTGTGTGCCCTTCCCCTGCAGCAGCGTTGCCGAGCCTCGCACGCTTCCTCTCTCGTGAATTACCAGAGGAGCTTGAAGCGTTGCAGGGGACAGGAAGTGCGTATGTGTCTCCCATGTCCTCCCTACCGACTCCGTCTCTCTGCCGCCGGAGAGGTATGGGCTTGTTGAGAAATCGTATGAGGAGCGGCGACGTCTTGGACAAGGAGCAATCAAGTGCAGACGAAGGGGCGAGTGACGATACACCGTCACAGATATTGTGGGACGCCCTCTGCCGTTGTAGTCTTGTTCTCCCACAGTCGGTGTGCGCCAGCCGCCGTGAGGTGCTGTATCACGTATTCACCGAGGTGGGAGAGGTGCCTCAGTATTATCACATCCTTTCCATTTGCCCCGACCTCCTGCGTGCACACCATATTGCGTATCAGTACGTTTTCTTTGAAGAGGGTCCGTTGCCTATATGTGAACGGCTTATGGTCGCCCTTATGACAGCCAGTCGTCAGAAATGTGAATACTTGGTCTGTCGCTTTGGAGCCCTTCTGATGCGTTTCGCCAAGAAGCAGCAGTCCAGTGACATCGAAGCAGAGACGTGGTTACTGCAAGGACCACCACCAAAGCTAAAGGCACTTCAGCGCTTTATTGGCATTTCCACTCATGTTCCCTGGCAAATGACGGAGTATGATATTCGTGAAGCCATGAACGCTGGGTGGAGTGTCCCCGGTCTCATCCAGGTTTCGACCATCGTGGCGGAAACACTCTCCTTGTGTAGCTTTGTAATGGGACTCTTCGTTCCGAATGATGCATGGGCGTTGGTTGCAATACCCACCCCGCTCATGAATTCTCTCTCATCATGCCCGACTCTCGGCCAGGAGCACTCCCACCAAAGCGGTATTGACTTTACGAGATACACCGGCGTCGACAATATTGTTAGTGAAAACCGCATTAAAGGCTCCTCAGGTAACGTCTCTGCGCTGTGGAGTGGAACATTCAACTGGCACGAGCACGGTGGCACCCTTATGGAGCAGTACTATCCGGGAGCTGCAGCACTCATCAGCACGGAACTCGACGCCTTCTCTGCTGTTGTGCGACAGTTAAATCAGTTGGACTGCGTTGGTCTCACAACCCCTGAGTATAAACCTGCCTACGCCTTTCATTCCTTGAAACTGTATGTGCAGAATATCATTGGCTGCATGACAGACGGTTATAAATACAATAGTATAAACCAGGTGCTTCGCCGTCCAGCCAAGTTAATAGCGCAAAGCTGTACCATGCGCCCGGAAACAATGTCGGCCTCTCAAGTACGTTTGTGGGCGCAATCAAGTGGGGACTCTGCAACTGCTTCCAATGATGTTTCCTTGCCGACACAACCCACAGTGGATGCGGTGGAAAAGCAACATCAAGTTGATCAGGGTGCGAAGGAGCAGGAGCAGCAGCTCATCGATTCACTCATTTCTAACCGGGCCCCGTTCACTTTGACTATTCCTGGCGATGCGTCTGGGCGGCGCCAGCAGCCCAAAAAAGAAATCCTAGAAACTTCTCTTCATCTTCATGAGGAGCGACTCATATTTCTTCTTATATTGGCTACAATGGAGGCGCGGAAAGAAGGGTTGCTGTCCCTTCTCCTTTATCCAATCTGGGTGCTCCTTAACAATATGTAGGGGGTGTTGGTAAATTTGGCGAATTTGGGACGTAGGTGCTGAACAGGTGTAGTAATGCCAAGAAAGGGGCAAACTGTGGGGGTGATGTTTGTGAGAGCTTTGCATCTGCTTCTTAAAAGGAGGTGAATGTGAGGAGAAAAAAAAGACTGAGCGAGAAAGAGAGAAAGAGAGAGAGAGAGAGAGAAAAAAAGAGCCGTCTAAAGACCTCTTTTGTATTAGGGCACACAAATACCCCTATCGGGGTGGATTTATCGTGATGCCTCCGTTTTGGTGAGCGGAGATTGTAGAAGATAGGTGATGAGAGCGTCTGTGCAGTGTTGACTCGCCACCCTGCCTTTTCCCCTTTCCTAATGCATGCGGTCGTGTGTATGTGGTGCACTACTCTTTTTTTGGTTCCCGTAGGTTTATGGAAGTGGTTCTGACTGTTTGTGTTTGGCCGGTCATGCGGTGTGTGTATTGTTCTACTATAGGCGCCATCTCCTCTTCTCTCTGGCAGTGCTGTGCGTCCTGAGCTCGGTAGTACCAACCCTTAGCCAGCAGCAGTGAGCGGGACGGGGTCGTGAAGACGTTTAGTCCTGTGAACCACTGTGGGTTGATTCTTCCCCGTTACTTGTTACGCCCTTTTTTTTCTTTCGTTCTGTCTCTTTTTCCCCCTTCCCTGGCGTTAAAGATAAGCTAGTGAATTGAGCACCGGCAGCTATCCACAGCGTGTATCGTCACGTGCTAAAAAAAAAGCGTAAGCTGAGTGGTGGAGTGCGAGAGACTGACACAGGCCAATAGAAAAGGACCAACAGGCACGTCTATATATATATATATCTATATCT
>NW_008826865.1:0-933 GCF_000691245.1 Trypanosoma grayi
GGTCGCTGGGATTCTCGACGAGCGCCAACGGTGCCTATGCTGACCAACTTTCTCGGTATTCGGCTGCTGCGAGCAAGAGCTCGAAGACGATGAGCTGGCTGAGTGGAGGACAGAGATGGAAAAGCGTGCCTGGGCAGTCGTTGATGGTGGATGATCTTTCTATGAGTGCTGACGAGTCGATCGTCACTATTCACGTTAAGATGCCCGCGTAGATGGGCGTTGTTGTCGTACTGCGTCATTATGTTCGGTTTTATTTTGTTTTCGGGACCCAGAGAGTAGAGGCTGTGTGCGCTTTTTTAAAGAATTGTGTTAGGTATTTTTGGATCGATTCGGATATCTTTTTTTTACCTTTTTTTTGAGAAAAGCAGGCTGCTTGATGCTGTGCACTGCCTCGGGTGTTGTTGTATATATTACTCTGTGCCATTGCAGCATATATTCTTTATGATTTGTGTTGAACTTTATTATTTGGAAAAACTATGGTATCATCTGTGGTAAGTTGCTGCAGGTACAATTTCATGCACGCAGCCTGCCGGTGGTGGTGCTAGAGTGTCGGATTGCCCCTCGTGTGGGAGCCGAGATGTAACTGTTAGCGTGGGGTGTCTTCTACGCAACCGACACAGACCCTCCATGCGTGGTTATTGGAAAACGTTTTTGTGTTTCGTACTTGGGTCATAATTTACCTGGCGTGGTGTTCACTGTGCAAGTGCCACTGTGGCCCAGCCAAGTTGTTGCTTGTGCTCCTTTTGTCTCCTGAGTCCTTCTTTCCCTTTTGTTGCGCTGCCTGAGTGAGTGGCGTTGGTGGTGTAGGATGCCGCGTTGAGGCGCTTACCCGTACCCGCACGGTGGCGGTGTAGTGTGGCGGCACGCCCCCGCCCCCGCACGCGTCTGCGCTGCCGACATGGACGACCGCAGACGAATGGTGGCCGTGGCGTG
>NW_008826865.1:943-4220 GCF_000691245.1 Trypanosoma grayi
GATGATCTTTCTATGAGTGCTGACGAGTCGATCGTCACTATTCACGTTAAGATGCCCGCGTAGATGGGCGTTGTTGTCGTACTGCGTCATTATGTTCGGTTTTATTTTGTTTTCGGGACCCAGAGAGTAGAGGCTGTGTGCGCTTTTTTAAAGAATTGTGTTAGGTATTTTTGGATCGATTCGGATATCTTTTTTTTACCTTTTTTTTGAGAAAAGCAGGCTGCTTGATGCTGTGCACTGCCTCGGGTGTTGTTGTATATATTACTCTGTGCCATTGCAGCATATATTCTTTATGATTTGTGTTGAACTTTATTATTTGGAAAAACTATGGTATCATCTGTGGTAAGTTGCTGCAAGTACAATTTCATGCACGCAGCCTGCCGGTGATGGTGCCAGAGTGTCGGATTGCCCCTCGTGTGGGAGCCGAACTGTAATTGTTAGCGTGGGGTGTCTGCTGCGCAACCGACACAGACCCTCCATGCGTGGTTATTGGAAAACGTTTTTGTGTTTCGTACTTGGGTCATAATTTACCTGGCGTGGTGTTCACTGTGCAAGTGCCACTGTGGCCCAGCCAAGTTGTTCCTTGTTCTCCTTTTGTCTCCTGAGTCCTTCTTTCCCTTTTGTTGAGGTGCCTGCGTGAGTGGCGTTGGTGGTGTAGGATGCCGCGTTGAGGCGCTTACCCGTACCCGCACGGTGGCGGTGTAGTGTGGCGGCACGCCCCCGCCCCCGCACGCGTCTGCGCTGCCGACATGCACGACCGCAGACGAATGGTGGCCGTGACGTGGGACTTGTTGTGCGGCATGACTGCGCTGCCCTGAGCCTGCGGGTGTGACGCACTGCGGAGCTCTGCCGTGACTGGTGGTGCTGGCACCGCGGCGACGTGGCGGTGGGCGCGCGGCCGCAGCGGAGCGGTGCATAGTGTGCGTTGCGCGCACTGCGATGCTGACGGCTCAGGTGCCAGTCCTCCACCCCAGCAGGGCGGCAGCATGAACCCAACTGCTGTGTGCCCCACTGAAGGGGCTCGCTGCGTGGCCTTCCACTCGATCCGTCTTTTGCTGCTGCTGCGTGCGTTGTGTGGGCTGCCACCAGTCGCACTTGCACCGCTCTCCCTCCCTCTTTGTCTCTCCTGATGTATTTTATTGTAGCGGATACAATCGCCAGAAGGTACTCTGAACGCCACGAAGCCGCTGCTTCGACCGGTGACTATGGGGCGGCGAGCACTGCGCCCTGGTGGGCTGGACTGCTGCCTGCACGTATGCGTTGGGCTGGTGGTCTCTGTGCTTCTGGTGGCTGCTCCACGAGGTGCGGTGGGCCAAGATGGTGGTGGGAATCGCACTGTTAAATTGCTGGTATTTGACGCGACGGACACCTTGATGACTCCGCACATCAGGCTGGCAGCTGGTGCGGGCTTCGAAGCGGCGCTATGGGTTCACAATTTTACCGCGCCTGGCGGCACAAAGATAAATATCACTCGGAAGTTGGTGGAACTGGATAAAATACGCGGTGAAGTTGTTAATGATTTAAATACTGATCCTGAAATACTCCTACTTCTCGGCCCTAAAGAAGAACAGCCCCTGCTTCGCGCCTTGCCGGCACTGGGTCCGCAGAATTGCGTGTCATTTGCACCCATCGCAGGCTCCAGCGAAGTCCGTGGGTGGAATCCGAATCTGTTCTTTCTTCGCCCCGAGCCTTTCGCTGAGCTGGTTGCGCTCATCCGCTACGCTGTGACCCGGTTGCGTGTGCTGCGACTGGGCTTCATGTACCTGCAGGGTGTGCTGTACGGCGAGATTGAATACTTTTTTGCTGAAGAGGAATTGTATTATCTAGGCTACACGTTTAGTGGCGTGTTCACTCTGAAGAGCTCCTTCAACGCCTCCGCTGCTGACGATGTGTTTAACGCCGAGTGGGAGCGGTTCGCCGAGACCCGTCCTCAGGCTGTGATTGTTGTGGCTCCACAACTGAACGACACCATCAAATTTATCCAAAAAATGTTGAAAGACCCACGCACTTCACGGGCTTTCCTTCTTGGCCCGTTCGCTGTGCAAGATACCCTATTGACCACTTGGCAGGAGGCGGAGAAGAATGGTGTTAAGTATATGCCTGGCCAACTTGTCACCGCAGGTGCCCATCCCCCCGCCAACAACGGCCAATACCTCGCCGTCAAGCGGTTTCAGAAGGAGATGAAGGATTTTTTGACGAACAGAGTGCCGAAGCTTTACGAGGACAATGAGCATTTCCTCAAGAATGACAACGATGGAGAAATGATGATTGCGGGGTGGATAGTTGGCAATGTTCTTTTTCAAACACTGAGCAATCCTGAGTTGCTGAAAAGCAGGAAGAGCTACACAGAATCTCTTTTCAACCAACGGCGCTTTGTTGTTGACGACCTTGTGTTCGGCGACTTCGGTGGTGAGTGCGCCGGTATTGCTGCTTCACAGGGTGCCATGTGCAAGTGCAATCAGGGCGGTCGAACGGTGTTCATTAAGCATTTTGTCGAAAACTTTCGTATGGAAGAATTGACCGTGGCAAGGCTGGTTACCCCGCTACAGAAATGCTACGTTTCACAGCTACGACTCATGCCGCCTTTTAACGGCGTTGTCATACGAATTACTGATGACCCTAGTGTAGTGCCGATACTTCAGAAAATGGCGGTTGGCTTTTATGCAGCGGTGGGTGCCGACGCCGATCGTGCTGACATAAGCGACCTTACATTTCAATTCATTGCCACTACCACCACTGGCGCGCGCACAGCACTGCTAGCCGAAATGCAGCAAAAGAACATTCACGGGGTTGCTGGAATTACTACGGACGATATACTGGATACGCCCAACCTTGTATTCATCGATGTTGTCCATCTAAAGCCGCGGCTCAACAAACGAAGGAGGCACGATATCCGCCTGTCACCGACGCTGGAGCAGGAGTTCTTTGTGCTTGCGCAGTACCTTGCCAACACTACTGTCGCCAACGCCCACGCTGTGATCCGCAGCGACGAGGCGGCCGCGATGCAGGATGTGCTACGGCGTTCGCTTGTGACGTTTGGCGGGTCGCTGAAGTCGTCCGCGCTTCTGGGTGGCGGTGACGCCCTGGGGGACTACCTGCCGCGGAAGGGAGTTGTGTTCGTCGTGGGCCTTGCTGCTGCCGATGTCGCTTTGATCGCGGGTCACCTGGCGAAGCACAGCGGTGCGCGTGTGTTTGTGCTGTTCACGGAGTTCTCGTTGCTGTACGGTGAGTTTGTTGCTGCGTTCAATGGGAGTGCGGCTGCTGAGCGCCTTGTGTT
>NW_008826866.1:0-3057 GCF_000691245.1 Trypanosoma grayi
TTGCCCAAGCAAAGTCAGGTGCAGGACCGATTGCGTGTAGCTACCGAGCTGACTCCATCGCATTGCAAGTTGGACTGCAGAAATTGCTGGACATCATTCCCCGCCGCAACACACGACCGTGCAGAGTCTCTGTCTTCACGGACTCCCTGTCACTCCTCATGGCACTCCAAACGGGCCCAATAACCGTAACAGACCCCATATTACGAATACTATGGAACGTGTTATTGGACCTTCAACACTGCAAGGCGCGCATACGACTACAATTTATATTTGGCCACTGTGGCATTGCAAAGAACGAGGCATGCGATAAGGAAGCCGAGACGGCCTCTGACCTACCNGTGGCGAACGTTGCTGGCGCTTGGCTTCCCCCGACAATACGGGGTACTGGACCTTGGTACCACGATGAGGTGGCCGGCATCACCAAGGAGTTGCGCTGGCGAAACGTCACATCCGCAGCCAGCTGCCCAAACCATCCACCCACCGCTCCAGCATCACCGGCCATTGGAACCCGAGACGCAATGACCCCAGCTTAACTCGGGAAGAAGAGGCGGCCCTAGCTCGTTTTCGCACAGGTGTATCCCACCGCTACGGCTTCTTACTCCGCGTTTTACAGCCCACCACGCCAAATACATGCAGGTGGTGCAACCCCATAGAGCCCCCTCCCCCACTCAAAAAGCCTCGAATAGAATCGCCTGCAGCAAACGCCGAGGCAGCGCCTTTACGTTTCTGTGATCCGGTCAACTGCCCGGAGTGGCAAACCCGCTATGGCTGTCGGTCAAGCGTTGTGGTTCACATGGTCAACAAACATGGATTCACCCACGCACGCGCAATCTGGAAAGCCAAACATCCAACGGCTGCGGAACCGCCGGGCATCACGCCAGAACCCCCCCCCCTAGCACCAAGGCCCAAGCGCCCAGCACCGGACACAGCAAGCGACCCCAACCCGATCGCCAAGAAGCGTCGAGAAGAGTTTGCTTGCAACTTATGCGCGGCGTCGTTTAAAGGACAGGTGGGGCTAACAAGGCACCGTCGCTAATTCCACCCCCAGCAATACCAAAACGCAGAACGTAAACGAGGGCGGGGAATGGAAGAAAAAGCCAAAACCTTCCCTTTTACTGCGATCACTGTGGGTTCGGATCCCTAAGTATGACGGGGCTCCTATCCCACATTCGTGCCAAGCATCACTCCCCAGAAGAACCGCCACGAGCAGCGACACCATGACCCACACTATTTTGTCCAATATGTCGCAGAACCGTGGGCAACGCTGGAGGACTGGCAGGCCACATGAAATACAAGCACCCCGGCGAACAGAATACTAGAGCACAAGACCCAAACACAGACACACCAAACCCCCCCCAAGCGAGAGAGAGAGAGAGGACTCCCCTACCTTGCGCGCCGCCCCCATAAAGCAGGAAAAAGCTGAAGCAGAATTGCCCCATCCTAAAAAGCGTATGAGAACAGAGGCTTCTTCCCCGACCGGCGGGCCGCTAAAGAACGAGGGGGCCGCCCCCTACCGCCCGAGCGGCGGAAGGAAACACAATGCTTGGTGCGTTTGAAATGGTTTGCTTCTATTGAATCAGCTTGAAAGCTCTGCAGAAGATATTATGAGGGCCGCGGGGTTCCTGTAACGGTGAAACGCCGGAGGCCCCAGGAGGATGCTCCTGACGACTTGCCTCTTTCTGCCTTCTCGTGCCCCACGTGCGGATTCCAGTGCCACAGCAAACGCGGACTTACAAGGCACCGTATGGCCAGCCATGGGTTCAGGCCGGACACCGTGAAACCAGGCCAACGTGGACAGTGCGAAGAGACGAGCATGCACCTATTGAGCTGTCCCGCATTAAAGAGTCTGTGTTGTCACTTTGGGGTTGATGGGGGCGGCATGGAGAAGTTGTGCTTCATGCAGAAGTTGGCTAAATACCTGCTTGCAATGGAAAGGTTTTGTCCCCAACGGCCTTCCCCGACAGAACCGCCGCCAGCCATATAGAACCAGAAGTGGCCCCCTCTTCCCTCTAAGCTTCGTCCTCCCCTCTAAATGTTTGCCTTCCTTAGCTGCTATCGCGTGCCTTCCCCCTGGGGGGTGGGGGGGTGCCCCGACCAATGGGGCAAGCAGCCTTTCCAGGGCCCACTGAAAGGTATCAGCCGCCGTTTCCTTCCGTGTGTGTTCTTTACTCGACCGGCGCAGCGGAACAGACAACAAAATACCAAAAGCAATAAAACGCACAACAAAACAATGGGAGCTCCTTCCACATGGAAAATTTAACAGCAATGAACGTGCTCTACGATGGTGGCTGGTGGAGCGGAGCCATCGACAAAAGTCGTGAAAACACAAGGAAAAAAAAACAAAAGTTTTCCGTGTTCTTTAGGGCTGCGCGTGTCTTTTGGGCGCCCCCTTCCGATGAAACTGTTCTTTGCTGCCATGCGTGGCCGCCGCGACTGTATTTTAAAGATCCCCCGAACCCGTGGCTATTGCATTGGCGCCGTTGGGCTTGAAGAAAGTTTTTACCTTTAACCCTTATTGCTGGGTAGTCTTGGGCCCTCGCTTTGTAGTGGCTCAAACCGGTCTGAAGGTCAGTTGGCCGTTTTGAAGTGGAAGCATTTCGTTGTCGATACAAAATTCCCCTATTTTATACCGCCCGCGTTTGTTTTACGGGATCAATAGTTACCACTTTCCGCAGGCCTGTGAGAAAAAATGTGCGCAGGTTCGCGCTAAAGCTAGGAGGTCGATAGCGCCCTCGCATAACGTACGTTACTGCTTTTGTTAAATTCAAGGCTTACTACAGAGACAGAAAAAAAGTTTTTTTTTATGCTATAAGAGGGTGTAGGTCGTCAGTGGCTTGGGGATTTTTTTGTTAGGCTCCCATTTTTCAACGCTGAACAGGTCCACATGAGCTTTGTAATTTGTGCGGCCTTCCGTGTCAGAGCTGTAACTTCCATTGCGTAAAATAAAATAGGAATAAGCGTGGCGTCGTTCGCGGCTGCTTTTTGCTCGGGGGGTTTGCTTATTCTCCCCTGCAAAAAGCCATCCTTGCTGAATTGCGGCTTGCCAATTCCATTTGG
>NW_008826866.1:3284-4195 GCF_000691245.1 Trypanosoma grayi
TTTTTTTTTTTTTTTTTTTGCGGCAGCCTATAGAAAACTGTCGTCCAGTTTTGGGTGTTTTGCCGATGGTGTCATGAATATTTCGGGCTGGATTTTCAGGGTTTTTTTCTGTCAAATGCACTCTTCGCGGTTGGGCGTTGTGCCCCCCGTGGGTGTTGATGGGTGTAAGCTGTTCGTTTAGAATGGTTTGATCCATGGCGCAAAGAGGCAACCTATGCTTCATATTGCGATGGGCGGGGTCTCGCGAGCATGGGAAAAATGACTTCACAGGCTGCAAGCCAGCAGCCTTTAGGGGAACCGGTGGGTGCAACTTGGCTTCCGGGAATCTGCAATTATTCCCTCCGGGGGCATCTTCGAAACCTATGGCTGCCTTTTGGGTTTTTTGAGGCCCCTAAGACACGGCCGTGGGCAACCACCTTTCCAATCACGGATCTGCCCGTAACCCCTGGTAAGTGGATTTAAAGCCGTTTTCTGAACTGGTGTGGCCATGGCTGCTGCTCGGATGTGCTAAAAGGGGTTTTTGGTGCAGGGCCTCGCGTGGTGATTTGGTAATCGTTAGTCCACTTATTTTTTTGTGGGACCCTGCGAAAGGAATGGTCAAGCCTTACCCTACTTGCTAAGAGGGGACCCTATGATCCTTCATAATACGTGTCTTCTTATCTTGCGTTAGGAAAGTGTCGCAAAGCGTAAGTTTGAAACGAAAGGTAAGCCACAAGCGGACACAATGTTATACACTACTTCCCAGCAGGCCCTCATGGACGTGGAATGGATTACGAGCCTGTCAGCTCTCAGGGCGTTCGTCGAACATTGCGGACGGACCCCGTTTTCGTTTGAGCACATACCAAATTTCAGTACGAATGTTGATCGCGTCGAGGGCATACTCACATTGGAAGATGGGGAACTGACCATTT
>NW_008826867.1:0-4191 GCF_000691245.1 Trypanosoma grayi
GACCGAGTAGTCGGCCGTATCGCGCCGCTCCTGCACGACCATCGCCGGTCCACTGCGCTGAGAGCGGCCGCCGCGCCGCACACGTTTGTAGGCCGGCAATGCGCCCGTTGTATCATCGGCATCGTCGTCGTCTTCCTCGTCGTCATCGCGGCCGTTGCACCCCGAGTCGCGGCTTCCACGCTCAACAGCGCGCAGTACGTCGAACGCGGTGCCGAACATCTCGCAGCGCCACTGCGGCAGCGAGCGTGTCATGTGGCCGCCGTGACCCCACGGCAACACCATCACACGTGGCACCTGCGTCCCGCCCGATGACGCCAATGCAGCAGCAGCAGCAGCTGTGGACGTGCAGCTCTGCCCCGTCGCGCCGAAGCCGTCCCTTCCAACGGGAAAATGATCACGGAACCGCGCGGCTGCGGGCGTTGAGAGCTGCCATGCCTCATCGGCCGTATGTGACAACGGCAGAGGCGGCGCGCCACCCAAGCGGAGATTTCTGTCAGTGTCGTCAATACCTGCAAGCCATTGCTGCAATGCTTCGACTACTCCAAGCCGCACCTCCGCATCTCCCATCGGGAGGAAGAGATCCGCAATCGCATTGGCACCAACAGACGGGACAAATTCTTCGTCGACACCGTAGAGACAGTTGTGCTGTCGCACGTACTGGCAGCGCACCGTCTGTGTCATGGTGTACACAGAGCCCTGGTAGCGCAGCACCTCACGCAGCACAGGTTCCGCCGCCAGCACAATGCCAAAGTACTCGAGTAAATGACGCACGTGTGGTGCCACAAGGGTGTAGTAGTGCGGATAGCGCGTGCTCAGAAACTCCTTGACGCGAGGGACGCATTGTTCAATTTGTCTGTGAAGCTCAGCGCTACTCGCCGCGTTGATGCGGCCAAACGTGACAATCTTCTCGGTGCATTCCTCCAGGGCGAGGAGTCCCATCTTTTTTAGAACGGCTGAAACGACAAAATGCGGCTGCGGCTGCTCATCAAACCTCAGAACAGGAAGCACCGGCGCCACTTGCCCCTCGCCCGCCTGCAGCGCAAGTCCAGAGAAGCCGCAGTAGAACGAACCACAGAAGAACAGTCCTTCCGCCGCGCACCGCCAGCGCCCATCGAGTGGAAAGACATATGCGGTACCACTGCCGTCGGGAACACTGTTCACTACACAATCGAGTGCAGCCTTGGCAGGAGCGTCGTCGTCGTCGTCGTCGCCGCCGCTGCTCGCTGAGTGCCGCTCAAACCTCTCCCTTACATAATTGAAGTGCACAATGCAGCACTGCGTCAGGACGCGCAGAAATAGTTCAGTAAGCCACGCATTGACGTCCTCCCCCGCCATAAAGCGGCGCCTCAAGGCGAGTGCACCTGCCTGCCACGTCGCAACACACGGCACCTGTGAAACACCGAGGCACTCAACAAGGAAGCCGCGGAGATCGCTGCCGACAAAGTCAATGGAACGGTCGAACACGAGGACGGCAATGTCGCTGCCGCCACCATCTTTGCTGCTGGCCAACGGCTCCCAGCAGAGTGTATCGAGTGCGGCCATCTCACCCACAACAAAATCCCTATCCGCGCAGAGGTCACTTCGGTCAGCTGGAAGCGGAAAGAGCAACTGCTGCCTCGCCTTAAGAAGAATCTCTTCACCCCTGTCTGCGTTGCCGGCAATGCTTTGCAGGAGATACCGCAATGCTTGCAGAGGGACACGCTGACCAACCTGCAGCGAGCACAATACACACAGCGCCACTGGAGCTGTGCACGCTACCGGCATGCCGAAGAGACGCGGAAGCGACGACTCGGCACTGGTGCTTCTTGTATGCTTTTCCACTGCAGATATCCACTTCTCCAGAAACAAGCCTTCAGGTTTCCAGCGATGTTGATCATCGTTTTGTCTCAGCAGCACAAGGAGATCCTGAATGCGATGCGGCGCGAAAGGCAGCAGCCTGTCCAGGCCGTTAATTGTAAAGCAGTCCATTGAGGGGAACAGGTCAGAGGGTGCATGCCAGCTCACGACGCGAAGAACCGAACTGCTGTTGGAGCGGGACAGACACGGCACCCACGGGGTCTCACGCAGACCCTGCAGAAGTTCCTCTACCGCTGCAGCCGTTGGAGATTGAGGCGCGTCGCACCACACACTCGCGAGCCACCAGTACAGCAGCAGCATGCGCATCGCCATATTACACTCAGCGGCGTCACTCCTGGGCGAAGCATCACGATGGCACGGCACCAGACGTTGTACCAGACGCAAGAGAAGGCCGTCCCGAAACCACTCCTCCGGCACGCGCAGTAAAACCCCACAGCTCACGAAAGTCTCTAGCAGTTCTTCTTGTTCTTTCTGCTGCTGCTGCTGATGCTTGTAGTGGTGATGATGAGGCGTGGCATCCCATGAGTCACGCATCAACGCTGCGCCGTCCACCAGCGCCACGGAGCCACCAACAGCACCATGAGACGGTGGATCCAGAATGAGGTGCAGCGGGTGAAACGCAAGCATATCTGTGGTAGAAACCGCCATGTGCCCTGACATGAGGACCCTTCCGCGGAGCACGTTGCGCGCAGCCGAAAGGGGAAGTAGCGCATCGGTTGCCAGAAGCGGGACAAACACCAACTCCGACATACCGGCCTTTAGGCAACGCAGGAGAAGGCAGCTGGGATGAGTGTCATCTTCCTCTTGGTCCGATTCCTTATTGTCGACGCGGTGTCTGGAGTTTATTTTACCAGAAAGAGCGCAGTAGAACTTGTACAGCACCTCCGGCTCCCCGTGGCTGGAGAGGAGATTCAAAAGCCCTTCCAGAGTCACAGAAAATGAATCATTTGGTGTCGCTACACATCCATGGCTCGGCACTGAAGCATCATTGCCCTTTCCTATCTTCTGCAGAAGCTGCGGGGCGCACGCCTTGAAGGCGGCAAAGTCATCGCACGCGTCAAGGTACATGGCGTTACTCGAAGTCTGCATTACTGCCAAACAACGCAGCAGCGACACAACCCTCTCAAGAGGAATAGGAGGGAGCAAAGGTGCCTGTGTGGCTGCTACCGCTGGTGTGGATTCAGATGGGTTGTGCGGCACCGACACAGGCGTTGGGTCCAACACCACCGTCCTTTCATCCATCACGACCCCACGCCTTCGCTTTCTTGCATGTGAATGCGCCACCAGCGTTGACCCCACATTTTGGTGCGGCGGCGGAGCAGAAGCAATGGAAGTGGCAACAGGAACTGCAGAAGTCCCACAAGAAGAGGCGCTCTGCATCGGTGGCGCTGTCAGCGTCGGTCTTGTATCATCTACTCTGGCGTGGCACAAAACAGGCTCTGCCCGAAGAGTACCATGCAGACACAGCCCACCACTTGGCCCACTACTTGTGGCCCAGTGAGCAGCGGGAATATCTGTCGTCTCCGCCTCTGCAAGCGACGCATGCACAACAAACGTTACCACATGCGGTGATTCCGACGATATACTCTTTTCCCGCTGCATCAGACCAGCATGCAATGACATGAGGGCGCGTTCGTAGATAACTCTGTTGCGCTCATATCCGTGTGTGTTAATCGCCTGTAGCTGCGCAAAAAATGCAGAAACCCTCCCAGCCTCCTGCCGCACAAACTGCATTAGCCACGGGAAATGCTGAACGTGGATACCCAACTGCATTGCGGTATATCTGCCTTCTTTGTAGCGGCGCGAAAATGAGAGCGCGGCATCATTCGCGTCACCGCAGCCTGTGAGAAGACTTTGCGCGTGTGTGTCAAACAGTAGGAATTGCAGGAAGTCTGTGCTAGTAATAGGAGCAACATTGGCAGCGGCGTTGATCTTAAAGGCGTGCTGCACGAAAGGAAGACATGTGAGGGAGTAGCCAAGACCGAGCTCCCCGTATGTCGATACGTTCTCAGCGAGGCAGACTTCACTCTCAAGCTCATACACCGTAACAACAGGACGTGTCGCAACTGCACTCTGAATAAACGCCGTTATGCGGGATTGCAATATTGCCACAGATGCCAGTGAGGGGATTTGTTTTATGGCGAATGGCAGTCCATCAGGAAACGACGACTGCCCCTTTTGATTGTAGAACCTCGCGTATATTTTGCCAAGGATGTGCTCCACCGTCAACGGCGGACCCCGCGTCGTGTTGTCGTTGCTGAGCCGCAGCTCCTTCACATACGCCTCTATCGTCTCCATCGACAGCGCTGAATGTCCTGTACTGCTGCTGCTGCT
>NW_008826868.1:0-4186 GCF_000691245.1 Trypanosoma grayi
GGAGCTGGAGGCGTCGCGTAACCGAGAGAAGGATTTTGAGGAACAACTCCACTGCATGGAGGAGCTGCAGTCGGAGCTGGAGGCATCACGCACATGTGAGCGGGATTTTCAGGCCCAGGTGCGTCTTCTTGAGGCTGAGGTGTCAAGGGTGGCCTCTGATGCCAAGAGAGTCCAGGGGGTGGTGAAGCAGAAGTTTAAGGGAACCGTATCTGCTGTGAATGAGGAATACCTTGACAAGCAGCCAGACGAACCTGTGGGTACAAAGTCTAGTGGATTGGAGCCAGTTAGTTTGTCCTGTGGTGTTGAAATGAATGAATTTCGCCACTCTATTGAGGAGCTTCTGTCTGAGCTAGAGGCGCTGCGTAAACGAGAGAAGGAATACGAAGAGCAGCATTATTCTATGAAGAAGCTCTATTTGGAGCTGGAGGAATTACACCGTTCCAGTGAGTATTTGGAGTCTGAACTGGAAAGTCTTCGGCGTTCAATGGAGGGTCTGCAGGTGGAGTTGGAGGCATCCCGTCATCGGGAGAAGGAATTTGAAGAGCGGAGTTGTTTAATGGTCGAGCTGCAGGCGGAGGTGGAAGTACTTCGTCAGCGTGAAAAGGAATTTGAAGTGCAGCGGCAGTGTGTGGAGGAGATGAAGTTGGAGCTGGAGGCACTGCGGCAGCGTGAGAAGGAATTTGAAGTGCAGCGGCAGTGTGTGGAGGAGATGAAGTTGGAGCTGGAGGCACTGCGGCAGCGTGAGAAGGAAGTGGAAGTACCGCGCCGATCTGTGGCTGGTGAGCAAGGGTGTAATGCTGGTCTTTTCGCCGTTGAGGTGGTGCGGCCTTCTCTCATTTCATGTTTTCCAGAAGGTGAAATTTCGCGTCAAAGTGTTGTAGGGGGGAATCAAAGGTACTGTGATGTACTTTCTGGTTCTTCCGGTGGCGTTGGTGGTGTTACCGATGTTGTGGACCCCACTTGGCACCGGAGGTCACTGTATACAGAGCGTGAGGAGGGTTCATCGTCGTTTTCGACTCTCTCGGAAGGCAGGGACTGTAGTCGTTGTGTCGTACTTGCTAGGCGTGTCATTAGGCTGCGGGGGACTGTAAGGGTACTGAAGGAGACAATTAGGAGTTTTATGGAGTGCGAAGATACTCTTCGTGCATCTAATGCTGCGCGGGTCGAAAGGCTAGAAGAGGATTTAGAGGCTGCTCTTATGGAATTGAAAAGGAAATGTTTGGAAGAGTAAGTGTGGTGTTTTTGAGGCTAATGGTAGGCATGTTTTTTTTTTTTGTCTGGTTCTTTTGTTTAAATTTAAGGGTCGGGTATCTTTTCTGCTTTCCATATTGAATTCAGCTGGAATGGTAGATGTGGTGCTGATGGTGTCTGTGTTGGTCGCCTGTGGCGGTATTGGCTCCTTTACCCAGTTTAAAGTGAATGGAAGTGAGACGAAAATTGGAAGAGGCATTTTAAACGAAAAATGTTTCAGTAGCCAGCATAACGTTTTTCCAAGCTTGTGGGGCTTGGGTGTATTTCTTTTTTTTTGTTGTCTTTGTGACGGGTTTCTGAGAATGGCTGCACGCCTTTATATTGATTATCTTTTTTTTCTGTTTTGCTTTTCTTATCACAATAGTAGGTTAGGAAGGAAGGATCATTCGCTTACGATTGTGCCTCAGCTTTGCTATCTGAATTGGTATCGCTGAAAATGGAGCTCGTGGAGAATTCGCTGCCACGCTCGATTTTTGAGCGGAAGAATGAGCCCCAGCTCGGGGTGTACGAGAAAAAGCGAGGCTCCAGCGTTGACGCCGACATGTCCTACGATGCGCTGGTTAGAGATCTCGAGCAACTGGAAGGAATGTCGTCTTCCATGTCTTCCACATCCATCGCCGTTGTCACGTCGCAGCACATGAAGCGCTTTGATGGGGACGACTGGAAATGGGTGCTGGAGAATCGCCTGGCAACTCTAAGAGCCGTATTTGTGGCGGAGGCCGCTGTTGCGTGCCGAGTGGCTCCGGAGGATATTGAGGGCCTTCAGTTCCGCCTCGGTAGCCTGTATGTGACGTTCCACGTCTCACACGACGCCGATGTCGGCGAGGATGAGATACAGGAGCGCGTGGACCTTTATCCGTTCAGAGAGATGATGCGACTGTACGCGGACCGTGACGGGCCGGCCACCGGCCTTGATGCGGCGCTCAAACGCATTGCTGAACTCGAGGCGGAGATGAAAAACAAGATGGCCGAACTGCAAGAGGACAACGCGAAGAGACTGGAAGACGTCGAGCGGGCAAAGGAGCAGTTGGAGCAGGAGCTGAGGCAACTGCTGGAGGAAAGGGAGCGGGAGCTAGGCGAGGCCCTTGGCAAGGCGCAGGAGGCTCTGCGCGTAAGCGAGGCCGAGAAGAAGCGCCTTGACGAGGACCGCAGGAAAGCACTCGAGGCAACCAAACGCGAGCGCAATCGCCTTGACAAACTCGCACTCCGTCAGAACGAGCTGATCGCGGCCATTATCCAAGAGAACAAGAAGGAGATGGAGGCGAAGGAGCGCGAGTTTGAGGAGAACCTTCTCGCAAAAGACGTCATCATTGAGAATCTCCGTGCCCGTCTGCGTTCCAAAAGCGAGCCGGCAAATAACGACGCCTACTCGCGCGCTGCCTCCGCCGACACCGACCGCGCGGAGGAATTTGCCAAGCTGATGGGGCGCATGGAGGAGATGGCGATTGTCCTTGAGAAGACACAGGAGGCGGATACGGAGGCACGCGGCGAGATTCAGCGACTCTCGGAGGCGCTGAAGCTCTCGGAGGAAGCACGCCAGTCGGATGCCGTCATATACGAGAACAATGTTCTGGCGCTGAAGCAGCAGCTGCAGGCCTTCCGTGACACGAAGCTCGCCGAGGACCACCAGAAGCGGCAGGAGGAATCCCGTTTGCGCCGCAGCACGTCACTAACGAAGGAGGAGAAAACAAATGAGACAATTGTTCGCCAATATGAGACAGCGTTGGAAAATATAATGGGAACGCTCCAGGACCGGCTCACCATTTTGCGTGAAGAGTATGCGTCGTTCCTCAAGGTTTCAGAGGAAGAAACGGAAAGCGAGAAGGGTGTGCTCAATGAGCACGAGCAGGACAACCACCGCATACGACAAACATTCCGCACCACATCGTTGACGCTGCAGCGAGTGTTCTGGAGCACACGCGAGAATGAAGTTCAGGAGGTCGTCGCAGAGCTAGACAACGCAGCGGCCGGTGCAGAGAAGTCACGTGCTGCCGTGAAGGTCACATTGGCGCTTCTGGATTCGCGTCTTAAGTCCTTCAACGAGCAAAAGGAGTGGATGGAGACGCACCAGCAGGCGCTGGAAGAGCTCATCACATCTTTGCGGCAGTTGAACAAACGTGCTTTCGAGCGCCAGCTCTCCTTAATGAATGAGCAGGCAGCAAAACTATTGTCCGCATCATAGTACGCATATGTGAGAGTGAGTGAGTGAGTGTGTGTGCGTGTGTTTGCGTGTGTTTGTATAGGAGATCAGATGACTCGTAGAGAAGTGAAAGGGATTGAAGTGGGCACATGCACCGCCTGATGTGATGACTGGCGTGCAAGAGGGAAATGGAGGAAAAGGGGGAGTATCCATTACACCGTCCTCTTGTAACAGGATAGCAGCCAAATGGTATCGTGGATGATCGGCACGAAACCCGGGGCGCCACGAGTGACGCACATCGGTACATAAGTCATTTTTTTTCGCTAGTTTGTTTGTTTGTTTTTTTTCCTCTGTCTGTCTCTCCCATTCATTTTCTTGGGCTGCACACGAACGCGCAAGCGCGTATCCATATATATATATATATGTGTGTCTGTCTGTCTGCGGATACAATCATTCTGCCCCTTGTAGAGGGCAATTTAGGCGAACGGAAGAGTCGGAATGGAAGCAAAAAACAACAACCAACAAACAATATAGAGCCACGACGGAGGAAAAGGAGGCATTGTACCGAAGGGAAGTATGTGCCGGCCCCTCTGCCACCAATTCTTCTGTCTTGCCGTCGACACAAGCGACTGAGAAGCAGAAACTGACGCCCTGAGGGAAGGAGTGATTAAATATGTGCAGGGGAATTCGCTCGTGTCGGCCGTGACGCAGGCACCACCTCGGTGTTGCGTGTGGCTCTGCTCTGTCCCTCTCCGGGCATTTTTTATTTTATTTTGCCTTCTGCACCCCCCCCCC
>NW_008826869.1:0-4184 GCF_000691245.1 Trypanosoma grayi
AACCTTGTGCTGGTGACTGTGTTTGGTGCCTTCACCCCGCAGCAGCGTTTGCTTGTGTTGAAGCCGTACTGCGAGCGCTGGAGTGTTCGCTTGCCGCCGAGGACCTCGTCTGTGTCCGATGACGAATACTGTCGTTTGCTGTTATCACGTCTCTCGCTGAAGCTGGAGAAGGTAATGCAGCGCATGGGCTTCACTCAGGATGCTCGTGAGACATTTTCGATTGCGTCGACAGGGAGTACTTTGAATGTGCTTTCCGCTGTGCACGGCTTGTCATCTTGTGGGGATGACCAGGAAGCGGTCTTATTTTGCCGTGCCTTCGGGACGCACCTGGAGTTGGGCTCCGTTGAGGGCGGTGGGAATGATTTGGATGATGTGTCTGCTGTTGTGAATCTCTAGACGGACACTACTATCCTTCCTCCTGTTGGCGGGAGGGACAATCTGGCTGTACCTCTCTCTCTGTCCTTCCCTGAGACCGCTGTGGGCGCCGAGCATGGTTACTATCTAGTGCTGTTTGCCATGGACCAGCTGTGCTTTGTGGAGCCCGTGGGTAGTATTGCTGAAGGAGGTTTTGCTGTCAATGTGCCCTTTGAAGAGGTTGCTTAAGAACCTACTCCGGAAGATTCTAAACCTAATTATTCTGTTTGCCCACTTGCAGGCCCTCCTTCACTGTGGAGCGAATGTATAAAATGGACTGTGGGTGCACACTCTTATTGGCGTCTGGTCTGCATACGGATCGGATACAAGGGACACGGAAGGTGCCCGTTACTCCTGCCTCCATTGCCACAGCCGTGTAGAAACGTGTACACGCCTATCGACGCCACACAAGGGGCGAGACGGCAAATTATCGTGCAACACGAAATGAGCTGTGAGGATGTCGCAGACTTTTCTGTGCGAGCTCTATTAAGATGCTTCGTAGGAGAGCTGTGAAGACGTACTGAAAGGCCTTTCAAAGTGCACGCCGTCCGAAGCTGGCCGTGCTTCTTTCATGCCAGTGAGGAAGTGTTTGGATGTGAGCTGGCACCCCACTGTACCGCACCTGCAGGAAGCACTTTGCCTCATGCAGAATTTAGCAAGCGGTGCTGCACTTCTGAACTCCCTGCGGGGAGCCGCAGCAGCTCCGATTGTTGTCGTCTTTTTTAGCGTTTTGACTTGCCGTCGAAATGGCTTGTGTGGGGAGGATGATTAGAATACCGGCCATTAACTTTATTGATTCCACTAAAAGATAATTAGTAAAACCCCGCACGTCATTGTGCACAATGTAGAAATGAGACAATTCAAAAGAAAAACATTTTCCGGGGAGGTCTCAAACGCACTGCGTGGTAATGTATCGAATGGCAGCGCGTGGACCTAATATACCCACTTATTTTCTATTAAATGGTATAACTTGAAGCAGCCAGGCTGGGATGGTGAAACACGTGTGTGTTGCTCATTTTCGCATTGTGGGTGTTCTCATCGTTCTTCCATACGCTTCTGTGCCTCCCTCCTCTCTCACCCATAGCCTAGGGACGGTGGCTCTTCCCGCACCCGCGTGTTGGTGTGCTGTGCAGGAGTGCGGCTTTGTGTGGCCCCGCCCAGCCGGCGGAGTGGAGCCGCTGCGTGTGCTGTTTTGCTTGTGGGCGTGCAGCGTCGGTTTGGACACGCATACTAACACACGCACACATACATTCACATTGGCCCGCTGTGTGTGTTGTTGAGGGGGGGGTGCGGTCTTCCTCTCCGTCACTTCCTTCCCGGGGCGTCGCGGCGAGGTGCCCCTGCGTGGGATGGACTACGCCGCCACCTCCGACGCAGTGCTGTTGTGCCCGCGCATGTGTGCCGTGCGCTGTCCTCTTTGCTGTGGTGGGTGCCGCATGTGTGGGTGTGGGGGTCGAGGCGTAGCCGCCGTAAGCTGCAGCGGACGAGGTGTTTGCACTGTGCCGATGCCAATGTGGTGACTAGGGACAGTGTCTTGTTCAGTGCCTGTGCGTAGTGCTGTCTATCTATTGCTGTTGGGTGTGTGCGTGTATTTTTAAGACACATACCGCTTCCGTATTCAATAAATTGTCGTTGTTTGATGTGCTAGTTTTTCGTGTTGCTTATGAGTGTTCTCCTACGCACTATTGAAGGCGACGCTTTGTTTTTGTTGTTGTTTTCGCGCCGTGTGCCACTTCACACTTCAGCAAATGAAACAATGTTTCTTCTGATGTGGCGTGCTATGGTGCTGTGTTTGAACCGACGGCCAGTGATGCTGCTGGGTTTGCCCTGCTGGTTGTTTATGGCACTCTTGCTACTAATGGTAATTTTTTTAGCTGTTTTTGGGTCATGCATTTTTTCCTTTGTTGTGCTTTTATTGTATTGGGCTTCAGGAGACTTGTAAAATAGCCTCTTCTGGGCTGCGCGATAATGGCGCGAGGACCGGCAACACACGTACAAGAAGGGCCTTGTATTCACGTGACGCGTAACACGCCAGGACGGTACGTTGGGCTTAGGTTGTTGGCGTACTATGTGTTCGCCGTACCTTTGTGCCTTGCCTTGCTGTGTACTGCATCGCGTGCGGCCGTGAGATCTCCAGAGTGCCCACCACCTACACTGAAAGTACTCAAGCTGAATCTTCCTCTTCCCGTTTCTATGAGCTTTCCAGCAGCAGTGACTGCCGGATTCCGTTCTTCGCTGTGGTCACGTCGTTCACGAGGGGGCACCGCTGTACAGATTCAGGTGGTTGAGAAGGATACATCAGTTGATGCATATGCGGATACATTTGACACCGCAATGGCTGCCCACAGCGATATTTTTGCGGTAGTCAGTCATTTCGGTGATGGATACTTACAGAAAGCCTTGCCTTCTCTAGAAAAGCATAACGTGGTATCTTTTGCCCCGTTCACCGGTTCACATCGGGCACGCGGGTGGAACCGCTTCTTGTATTTTGTGCGCGGCGAGCCTGCAGCGGAGCTCCTGGCGCTTATCCGCTACACAGTTAATTTTCTTCGTGTGAGGCGGCTAGGTTTCATGTATCTCAAAGGTGTGTCCTTTGGTGACGATGAATACGCACAGACCACACGGGTTATCCGGATGATGGGCTACACGCTATGTGGCGTGTTTACTCTAAACAGTTCTCTGAAGACTCCAAATGAAGACGCTACTTTTGACGCTGCCTGGGAACCATTTGTGACCACACGCCCGCAGGCTGTGCTTGTGTTTGGTTCCCCCATAAAAGACACCGAGACCTTCATTACGCGAATGCTGACGGACAAACGCACCGCTAGTGTCTACATCCTGGCTCCCTCATTGCTACAAAATATGATTATATCCAAATGGCGTGAAGCTGAAACAAGTGGCGCCCCCTTTATTCCAGGTCAGGTCATTACGACAGGTACGAACCCACTTGCGAAGGACACACGATACGAGGCCATCAAACGCTTCCAGAGTGTGATGCAGGAATACCTTAAAAACAACGAGAATAAGGGTTACAATACCACCGAGCACTTTCTGGAGGACGATACCGACGGTGAAATGATGGTTGCTGGTTGGATTGCCGGTGAGGTGCTATCGCAGGCGACGGACAACCCTGAATGCGCAAGGACCAAAACAGCGTTTTCGAGATGCCTCTTCACCCAACGCCGGTATTTGATCGATGATCTTGTTATCGGTGACTACGGTGATGAGTGCAGTGCTATTGCTGAGTCGCAGGGTGCTATCTGCCGCTGCAATCAGGGTGGGCGGACGGTCTACATGAAGCGTCTTGTGAAGGGGTTCCGCGCTGAGGTGATAAAAGAAGGGACACTTACATTAAAATCAAGTGAGTGCCAGGCATACAAACTTAATCTATTGCCTCCGCTGTGTGTAAGTACTCTAATGTTGGAGGACAGTCCTGTTGCGCTACGTGCAGCTCGATGCATGAGAACGGTATTGAATGAAAATTTGATCTTTGACGACTCCAGTGGTGGCGACGTATTCTTTTCAATTAAGGCACTTCGCTCAACGCAGGATACTGCACGCGATGCATTATTGAAGGAAATCGAGAAACGATACATTCACGTTGTTGGTGGTGTCACTACGGAGTCTCTACTTGAATTCCAGAATGTGACGTTCATTGATCCGTTGCTTCTTGAACCACGGCTGAACACTTTTCGCCGGCACGTTATCCGCCTGTCCCCGACGCTGGAGCAGGATTTCTTTGTGCTTGCGCAGTACCTTGGCAGCACGAC
>NW_008826870.1:0-718 GCF_000691245.1 Trypanosoma grayi
ACTACTACTACTACAGCTATAACTGCAGAAAACCCCCCCAAAAAAAAAACAACAAAACGAACGAAAAATGGAAGACACAAATCTGACGTTCAAAGTCGTCATCATCGGCGACAGTGGCGTCGGCAAGTCGAACCTCATGACGCGCTACACCGCCAATGAGTTCAGCCAGGACACGCCCGCGACCATCGGCGTCGAGTTCATGACGAAGAGCATCAAGATCGAGGGCCGCGACGCCAAGGTGCAGATATGGGACACGGCGGGGCAGGAGCGCTTCCGCGCCATCTCGCGCTCCATCTACCACGGCGCCAAGGGCGCTATGCTGGTGTACGACATCACCAACCAGACGTCCTTCGACTCCATCCCCACCTGGCTGCAGGAGCTGCGCGTCTTTGTGCCCGCCACCTGCTCCATCTTCCTCATCGGCAACAAGTGCGACCTCGAGCACCTGCGCGTGGTGAAGAAGGAGGTCGCCGACCGCTTTGCCCGCGAGAACGGTCTCTCCTTCCTTGAGACCTCCGCGCTGGAGAAGACTAACGTAGACAAGGCCTTCGAGTGGCTTGCGAAGTCCGTCTACGACCTCGTGGTGGCGCCAGTCGACGCGACGAGTAGCAAGCGGCCGCCGCTCAACACTGGCGCCAACGCGAAGCGGCCGGTGAACCTCGGCAGCGGCGCCCAGCAGCCCGCCAAGAAGGAGAGCGGCGGCGGCTGCTGCTGAGCC
>NW_008826870.1:821-4177 GCF_000691245.1 Trypanosoma grayi
TTTTTTTTCTTTGTTTCTTTCGCTGGTGGGTGAGTGAACCTCGTGCGAGTACCCCTTTGAAGAGACTGCGTGCGTGCTCGTTTGTTCATTTGGTTCTTTGTGCGTTGTGCTATATGCTTGCTGCTGCTGTTGTCGTCGCTGTCGTCGTCGTGGTGGGTGGCGTGAAGGGGGAGGTGCCCAGTGTTGATGTGGGAGGGCGGAGAGAAAAGCAAGACAAACAGAAGCGGAGGAATATTTTTAAAAGGAAAAAAAAAGAAGGAGGAGGAGGAGGAGGAGGAGAAGAAGGGGGCACGCATACCGGAAAACGAAGGCAAGGAGTAAACCATTCAATGAATCGGAATCAGCCAAAAAACAACTCGCACGGCCTGGAAGGGCAACGGAGGAATGAATAAGGGAGCTGTATGCGTCTCTCATGGAAGAGAGAGAGAGAGAGAGAGAGAAGGAAGGAAGGAAAAATGGGGGAGGGAGGAAGACACATACCGTGTGCAAAGAGAGAACAGCAACAGCCGTAGTAAGAACGAGAACACTAACAGGACCAATAACTGGAAGGGTGGTAGGAATTGCCGACGCGAAACTTGTGTAGAAGAAAGCGAAGAAAAAAAAAATGAATGACTGGGCATTGGATCCGGCCAGATGCTTTTCTCGGGGTTAGATTCACCTGTCTGTCTGTGTGTGCGTGTGAGTGTCTCTACCTGCGTGTGTTTGTGCTCTCATGTGTGTGCCAGAGAACCAAGAGAGAGAGAGAGAGAGAGGGTGTGTGTGTGTGTGTGTGCGAAAGAAGAAGCGTATATATGTATATGTCTTTATATTTATATATGCATGCGATATGTCTATTTCTCTGCCACTCTCTCTCTCTCTCTCTTTGTAGGCGTGTGTCTGTCTGTCTGTCTGCCTGTGTGTGTGTGTGTGTGTGTGGACGGGCGTCTGCCGCTTGTGGCCAGTCCTGTGTGTGTGTGTGTGTATGGTGTTGTTTGGCGTCTCCCCTCGCTTCTCTCGTGTTGTGCCGCAAGGAAAGCCAAAAGGAAGGGAGTGGGCAGGGGAAAAAGGAGAGGGAGAAAGAGAGAGAGAGAGAGACTTCTCGAAAGGGAGAAGGCGGGAACGACTGCGTGTGTGTGTGTGTGTGGGCGTCTGCAGTGACGCGCCGTAACACCTACACGCGCACACGTATTCCTTCGTTGGCTGGGTGACTGCGTTCCGCTAGAGGCGTGCGGGTGTGCGGCGCGAATGGCGGCACCGGCGGCGGGGGGCGGCTCTGCTGCGGATGCCGCTGCGCTGCTGGAGCAGTGCGAGGCGTTGCGGGCGTTGCTGCCGCACGAGCGCCCGGAGACTACGCCACACGTCCTGGCCCACGCCGTGCAGCACCTGCAGCGGGAGGCCAAGGCAATGATGCGGGCACATTCCGCCGAGGCGGCCCAGGCGCACAGCAGCTATACGGCGCAGCAGCGGGCAAACGAGACGCGCACACAGGCGCTGAAGTTGCTGCAGCACGCGGAGGCGATTGGGTCTGATATTTGCGTCTGTTGCCTCGGCGACGACATGGGGCGGAAGCGCAGCAGCGATGCCTCCGTGTCGAACAACACGACGACGATTGTGAAGATGCTGCCGCCCCTCGCCGTAGCTCAGATGCTGCTGCTTGTGCGGGAGACGCATGTGCTGCTGCGGGAGTTGCTGACGCACAGTGGTGTGGCTGCCGCCATGGGGCACAGCGATGATGACAACAGCAACAACAACAAGAACAGTTTAGAGCAACGTGAGAACCTCGTCGCGATACAGCACGCAAAGGATGCATACAGACTCGAGCGCCGGGTGGCGGCGATTGTGCGGCGTGAGCGGGCAGCTGCTGCTTCAACGGAAGCAACGGCCCCAGGCGGGACGCCGAACGACGACGACGACTACACAACGCGCCAGCTGGCCGCACTTGAAGAGGACTGCGGCATCTTACAGTTCGCCAAGAGCGAGATGCGGATCGCGGTGCTGCGTGGCCTCGTCGGACAGCATGAGAAGGCGGTAAAGAACCACCGTGCGGCGGTGCAGATGCTGACGTCTCTAAGCGTCCACGCCAAGAATCTGGAAGAAAGAGGTAAAGCTGGAACGGAGGTGAACCAACTGCTTCCTGTTGCCTTGTACAACCTCGGCTGCCAGCTCGAGCAGCTTGCTCTGGCGGTGGAGCACAAGGGTGGTGAGAGCGGCGGCCAACACGAACTGCAGCAGTTGAAACAGGAAACGCAGTTGGTGTTTGAGCGGGCCCTTTTGCTCGGGCGCCAATACCTGGAGCGCGGGCATCCACTTCTGCGCCAACTCCAGTACCCACAGCAGGAGCAGCAGCGTTATCCGCAATACCAACACCCGTTCGTGCAATCACGTCGAGCATCAGGGGGTACCGCGGCGGCCGCCGCGCCGCTGCACCTGCCGCCACTACGTGCCCCCCACACATCGGCACAGCCCACGGGTCTCCCGGTTCCCTTCAGCCTAGACGATGTGGTATTGCGGCATTCAGCTGGTGTGGAGTCGGCGCAAGAGGCGCCGGGGGTCGTACCTCTGATGCCGTCCCTGCGCGACCGCATCGCGAGTTTGCCGTCTCAAGAGTCCTCCTCCATGCAGCTGCGCAACACCCTCCTCGGCCTCCTCGGCAACAACAGCAATAACAACAAGGACCGGTTCGCCAGAGGGCGGAGGAGCCCAGAATACCTGTGGAGCCCCAAGCAAAAGGCGAAGAACAAACAAATGCAGCCGAAGCCCGCACCCGAGGTTCTGAACTGTCACCGCCTGCGTCGCCCCAGTGACGCGCTGCGGCTTGGCGGTGTGGTGGTTGCCGATACGCTGCTCGAGCGCAAGGACGCGGACGTCGAGGCGGAGAAGGCGCGCAAGAAGGAGCTGCAGCGGCAGCGGCGCCGCAAACGGCGTGAGCGCTCCTTCCTCCCGGAGGACTGGAGCCTCGCCGACGACTCGCCCATCCCGGCAAAGACGAAAAAGAAGAAGAACCGCAAGTTGAAGCTCAAGGCCAATGGCGACGTAGAGAGCGAGGAGGACGCAATGGCGACGAATGAGGGCGGAGACGAGGAGCTGGCGCGCCGGCGCCTCCGGAAGAATAAGAAGCAAACGAAGCAGACGCAAGAGGAGGAATGGGGCGGTGATGAGATGGCGGAGGGGGGGGAGGGGGAGCAGCAGCAGCAGCAGATCTCAGCGGATGGCGTCTCCCGCAGCCTCACCTCAAATATCCGCTCATTGGCCTCAGAAAAAAAGCGCCGGCAGCAGCAGCGGAGTGGCGCCGACGGCAGATTGCCCTCTGACGAAGCAGCCACCGCAACGGACGGAGAGACGGTAGGTGGAGTTGTAGGCGGCGCGGTGGCTCGCCG
>NW_008826871.1:0-4176 GCF_000691245.1 Trypanosoma grayi
TATATATATATATATATATATATAATATCCACACATACACAAACACGCACGTACAAACAAGGCCAAAGACGTGGTGGTGATGCCTGTTTAAGTGGGGTTTTCTCGACACCAGAGTTGAGGTGTTTTAATTGTTTCCTCCTCCTTGAGTGTGTAGTATTATCGCTTTGTTTTATTATCGTCTTTTGCTGAACCTTCATCTGGTCCGTGCGGTTTTATTCGTTGCCTCTGTGCTATGTGCCTGCTACAGCACATTCATTCCTTCTTTCCCACATCTACATATGACATGTGGCTGTGATAATAAAATACACGTAAATGCATCAAACCAAGCGATTAAAAGTGAGTAAAAAAATAGCTGCGGTAGATCTGCAGATTGCATGGTCCAAATAGTGCCAGATGACTACTTCCCCCCAGATGAGGAGGCTGAGGAGCGTGATGTTGGGGCAACAACAAGTGCAACCACAGTAACGGACGCTGCGACACCAACGACGAAATTGGACGGCCACGTGCCGCCGCTGGCGTCGAGCACACAGACGCGTCTATTTGAGTTTGGCGTGGAGCGGAATGAAGCGTTTTGCGCGGCCGTCGACGCCGTGACCTCGCTGATGAAGGCGGGTGACTTGGAAGCCGCCTGCAGCCTCGTTGAGCAAAATGGGTTCCACTTGGATTTGGTGGCGGTAAATGGAACGCTCTTAGCAAATGGCGTCAACATTATGATAGGCATACTTGTCAAGCCTCTGTACGGCCTGGTGCTGGGCATGCAGAAATACTTTACAACTGCTGGCATTGGCGCAGCGCTGCGCTACATGCTGCCAGGGTCTGCCAACGCCACTTCTAGCAGCACCGGTGCAGCCGCTTCCAGAGTCCCCAACAGTGGTAATGCGGCTGACANACCCTTGAGTCTTTTTGGAGTAAACTTACTCTCCTTTGAAGCGACTTGGAAGCGTGGTGTGGAGGCGGCAATGGTTCTATTTTGCGTGGTAATTTGCATACTGATGCTGCTCGTGCGGTACCGCTTCGCAAAGTACTTCCATGAGCTTGATGTGCAGGTTGCTCAGGATAGTGGTGCCACCGCGTGCATCAGAGGTATGAAGAGCCGAAAGCTGCAAAGACGATTTGAGCCCATGACTTTTTGCTCTAACGAAGAGTGCGACATGCAGGAGCAGCAAAAATTGCCGCCAGTTATGGAAAATGGCAAAGAAAGCGAAGACGAAAGTCCGTCTGCCCTTTCCACTACCATGTAGGGCACCACAGAGGATGCGGGAAGCAGTGTATTAACGATATACCTGCGATAGGGGTATCTTTGCTACACCCCTCACTACTTACTTACTTCGGAGCTCATTGCTTCTACATGTTGCTGCCTCTCACCTACATGGTACCATAAAGGATTGTGGAGTGAAGAAGCGAGGAAAAAAAGTTACGCGTAAACACAAAAAAAAACCCCAAACAGTGGTAATCGTTCAAATTGTCTTTGACTCAATGTCCGTTGTTTTATGTTTTTCCCTTTTGGTTTTTTTTACACAATTTCACTCTCTTTTCTGTACCATTTGTGTATCATCACTTGCATTCTCTTACTTTCATTTCGCCTGAAAAGAGCATGTCGCAGAAAGCGCTGGATGAAAACGTAATGTCACCCCTTATGCCTGGTGCCACCGCGCCAGCTGCCGCTTCTGGCTCTGCTGCGTCCTCGTCATCTTTATTACCCTCATCATCAACGACATCGCCACCGTTTTCATCTGCGGCACCAGAGGCTCCAGAATCCGGCGGCGTCGAGGAGCTTGTGTTCGACTTTGGTGTGTACAGAGGCGGTGTCGACCCACACACTGGGCGCCGTAACGGGTATGGCGAGCTGCGCTACAACAGCGGAAACATCTACCGTGGCGCGTGGCTGGACGGTGCGCCGCACGGCTACGGCGAGAAAATATACACCAACGGTGATATTTACCGCGGTGAGTGGCGCTGCGGCAAGCGCTGTGGCAGCGGTGGTTACCTCTACGCCGCTGGCCACTTCTTCGAAGGGAAGTATTTCGACGACCAGCCGCACGGCTACGGGGTGCTGCACACGGTGGAGGGTGACTGCTACACCGGTCAGTGGCGTAGCGGTCTGAAACACGGCAAGGGCCGCGAGACGCTGCGTGACGGGCAGGTCTTCACTGGCACGTGGTGTGACGGGAAAAAGGAGGGGCGCGGCACACTCCGCCTGCCGGGTGCCGCACATCCCATTCGTGGTTTCTGGCGCGAGGGGCATTTCGTCGGCACCGAAGTGCCGCCACCGCTGCAAGGAGAAAAGGCCCCCAGTGCCAATCTTGCAGGAGCGGTGGACTCCACAGAAGGTGTGGTAACTGTACCACAACCAAGAGAGGCGGATGCCGAAGGAAGTGCGCTGGACTCGTTCGGTGTTTCGGCACTATCCAATGCTGTTGCTGAAAAAGCATGGAACGGGCTGGACACGCTGGAGATGCGGCTGGATGCCCTGACGCGGGCGATGGAATCCGCTGGAATCCACAGTGATGGTGCTAGTGGCGATGATGCTGTTGATGATATGCTTGTGGGCGCTGGGGGAAAAAATGAGGCTTCTGGGGATGGCTCGAATCGGAATGCCTAAGAGTAACTGCCAGAAAGTGATGCTTGACGCGTGGTGCACATATGCACCACACTCTGATTTTTGTTTTGTTCTTCCTGACCATGAGCAAGGGTGTATGTTGATCGTATATGCCGTCAGGTTATTGGTACTTTTTTTTTTCTGTTTCATTCGGTTTGTTTTCTCTGATGTCGTCACTAGTAGGAACGAGACTAGGCAGGGGGGAGGGAGGCCCTTTCTGGTGTGCGAGGGTGTGGTTGGTGGCTTCTATTGATAGCAGCAGAATAGAGGCGTGGTGACCTCTCCACACGACTTCATTAGTGATAGTGTGGGGCCAGTCTGTGATTAGGTGTGATGTCTCTGTTGATTGTTCTTATACGAATAACGGGGTTCATCTTGTTTTTTGTGGCACTTCTGCGTGTGAAGAAGACACGTCTTCGTCATTTGCCATCACGCCGCACCCGTGTGTCGCGCCACCATGGGGAGACATGCGTCTGGCTCGAGCGCCTCACAAGTGCTGTTCTGGACATGCTGCAAGTGGCGCTGCAGCAGGAGGAGGCGGGAAGTGCGGAAAGAGAACAGCGTCAGCGACGGCACGCTCCGCCGGGGCAAGAATCGTCGCCCCCTTCCTTTCGCAACAAGAACCATGGTAGCAACTGCAGTGGTGATAGCGCGACTAGCAAGGGGATGCCACGGCGAATGCTGAGCGTGCTCGAAGAGCGTGTGGAGGCGCTGCTGGAGGACCGTGGCATTGCGGCGTATGCAATGTGCAAGGTTCACTCAATTGGTCAGGAGTCACCAATCATTCGCGCTATTCGCGTGACGAAACTCGCAGGGGCAGAGTTGAAGACGGCCGTCCAGCCGGGGTTGTCAGCAGCTGCAGCTGCCACTGCTTCTGCTTCTGCCGGTGGTGGTGGTGGTGGTGGTGGGAATATTGGTGGTGTTGCGGGGGGCGCAACAGGGAGTGGCAACGTGGCGGGGGCACAGAAGGGCAAGACTCGTGTCCCGCATCCCAGCCTCTACGGCGCCGATGATATGGTAGACATGTGGCGCAGCGATTCCTTCTTTGAAGAGTCAGCAACGTCGGTAGGCGGCGCGACACTTCCAGCGTCTGCTGTGGAGCTGGAGGCGGAGGTGGAGTATGCTGGTGGCTTGGATGTCTCGCTGGAGGCCGATATTTGCCTGGCGCGTGGACGGCGCCTTCCCGTGTTGATTCGTGTAAGTGATATTGAGTACATCAAGGCGCATTTGCGTGTTCGCGCGAAACTTCAGCACGAGCGTGCGACGATGGATGATCAGAGCAGGCCGTACCTGCACTGCACCGTGTGGTTGGAGTCGGAGCCGACATTTTCTCTCAAGATGACCACACTCCTTAGTAGGTTCCGCATCTGCAATTTCTTTGCAGTGCCTCTGGTAGTCAAGTTTCTACTACTGCGCTTTGTGCGTCACCGCATGATGCGACCTGGCGGTGCTGGCGTCACGGTTCAGATTCCCCTTCCAGAGAATATTGTCGACGGTGGTGTGCAGCCCTGGTGCACAACACTCAATGATGCAACGACAAAGGCAAGTTCTGTCAATGGCTGTAGTCTTTCCCGTGG
>NW_008826872.1:0-4174 GCF_000691245.1 Trypanosoma grayi
TTGTGTGTTTTTTTTCTCAAGAGTTGAAGGAACAGAAAAAAAAGGTAAAGAGGTGCTAACACTCTGCCCTGTGACCCACAACATCCAGAACAGAGAAGTGAGTCCCCCCCCCCGCCCACCACATACACACCTGGGTTTTTCGTCCCTCGCAGCATTCTCTGGTAATGGTTGCCGAAGAGGGGGGCCGGCCTTCCATGGGCGATGGAATGGAAATATCACACGCAGGAATAAATTGAACACCACTCAGGACGCAGAAAACATAAAAACGTCAATAACTCTCGCGATTTTTTCTTTTTGGAAACAAGAAAAAAATCGAATGATTCTCTGAAGGCGTGTTGTGTTTTTCGTGAAGCCTTCCAGACGAATTAAAGTAAAACTCTGCTGAATCTTGGAGCCGGTAGTTTCTGATGTGGTGTTCTCTCCTCTTGCTGCATGGCTGTGCGAGCAATAGTCTCCTCTCTTCCCTTCTTGGTTCATGCCCCTCTCTTCTTCGTGGCGGCCCCGGCACCGCGCGATGCCCCTCAGTACGGGGATGGTATAGTGATGTTGCAACGAGGCAGCGACGGAAGTGGCGCCTATTCCGCGCCCGACAGCAACCGGTCAGCGTGGCAGAGCGCTCACTACGCGCTACGACGACTTCTTCATCACACTGTGGCGTTGCTCGGGGTCCTCGGCAGTGGTGGGGATGGTGAGCGAGACGTGTGTCGCGGCGCCAGTGATGCTATTCACATAACTGCCAGCAGCAGCGTTTCGCGACTTGAAATGGCCCAGCGGATGGTGGCGCATATCATGGAAGCAGCGGGGAGGGCCCGTGGCGTTGTGCTCTCGGTCCACGACGGCGCGCTCTCAGCGGGGGATGCGAGTAACGCTGGCGGCGATAGTGCAGCAGGGGACCTCGGGTGGCAGCTCGGCACAGTGGATGGGGTGCTCTCCGGTTGTGATGCAGCTGCAACCCAGCTGCTCAAACAGTTACAGCACCACCCGACAGACCCGCAGCAGTAGGGAGCGCGGGATACCGCCGTCAACCTGTGCAGCTCTGCGTGTTGGGCTGTCGTTGCATTGTTCAACTGGCCGTGTCCTCTTTCACCGCACTGCTGGCACGCTGGCGGCCTCCCTGGATAAAGGCACCAGTGGTCTCACCTTCGCAGATGTGCTGTTGAGTACTGTTCTACTGGCAAGTAGTGTACCTGTTTCTCGGCTCATCCCCTCTCCCATTCTTTCTTGGGCTAGGCTTTTGGTGGTCTTTCTGCGTCTGAACCAGTTGTTCTCCCGCGCACACACACATACACGCATGGCTATCAGCCACGAAATAAAGGAAGTGGAAGCAGAGTCCCGAACTGCACCTCGCGAGATTGCGGAGATGAACAATGTCTCTGCTGACCAGCAGGATGCTGCGCACCGGATGCTGAGAGGTGCCCCAGGCAACATACAATCACCGCTGTCGCCCAAGGGTACTGCTAATCTGCTGCTGCCGTTGGAGGCGATGGAGGAAGAGATTGAGGCGTCAGAAGAGGAAATGAGATCCGTCCACCCCGAACCGGAGTCTGGACCTTTGGACTCTGCCCCTGGGGCTCTGTCCAAGATAATCCCACCAGGCGGGTTGCTGTCCACTGTTTTCAATCTCGTCTCTATATGTGTTGGTGCCGGCATCTTAGGCCTCCCTGCTGCAGCAAACAGCAGCGGCCTTCTCATGGCGCTCTTCTACCCAATGGTCATTGTGGTTCTCTCCGTGTACTCGCTGTACTGTCTCGCCGTGCAGATGGAGCGATTTAGCTTGAAGACATATGAGGGCATGTCACGCACACTACTGGGCCCGGGATTTGACCATTTCACGGCTGCAATGCGTCTACTAAATACCTTTGGCAGCTCTGTGGCGTCTATCATTGGTGTGGGTGATCTTTTTAGCGCCATCCTTGACAACACCGATGCTCCCGACTACTGGAAGTCAACGTCAGGGAACCGTCTGCTGACAACTCTCTTGTTTCTCGCAGTGATGCTGCCGCTTGTCATTCCGCGGCACATCAACTCGCTACGATACGTCTCCACGCTGGGTGTGGGATTCATCGTGTACTTTGTGGTTACGATCATCGTGCACTCGTGCATGAACGGGCTCCCGGACAACGCAAGCAATATACACGTGGCCGGTACCCCTAAGGACGACGGAATCCACCTGTTTGGCACGGGGAACAAGGCACTGGATGGGCTTGGTGTCTTCCTGTTTGCATTCCTGTGCCAAGTGAACTCGTTCGAGGTGTACTGGGACATGGCAGAGCGCAGCGCGAGCCGCTTCACCCTTTACTGTGCTATCGCGATGGCTGTGTGCTTCTTTCTGAACCTCCTGACGGCCATCTTTGGTTATCTTGATTTCGGCAGTCGCGTGACCGGATCCGTCCTGCTGATGTACGATCCTGTGAAAGAACCAGCGGTGATGGTGGCGTACGTTGGGGTGCTGGTGAAGCTGTGCGCGTCTTTCCCGCTTCTCATGATGGCCAGTCGCAATGCCGTCTACCACACAGTGGGCTGGGACCCTGATACCTTGCCCTTTTGGAAGCACTGCATCGCAGCTGTCTTTCTTGCGTTTGCTGCGTTGATCTGCGGCCTGTTCATCCCGAATATCAACACCGTGTTTGGTTTCTTAGGTGCATTCTGTGGGGGTACAATGGCATTCATGTTCCCCGCTATTCTCATGATGTACGCGGGTAGCTGGTCGCTGAGGTCTGTGGGATGGATGCACTACATCCTCACGTATGCACTGCTGTTTGCCGGAATTATTATGGTCGTGTTCGGAACGGGCGCCACCATTTACGGCGTGGCAGTGGGCTCTTAATAAGAGCGCTGCTCATCGAATATTTGTTGGAGCTGTCGACTTCATACATGTGAACATTTATATAGTCTGAGGGCCATAAACCAAGCAAAACTATCTGCTTTTGGTGCTACTCTAGCATTACGTTTTAAATGATTGTAAGATTTTATTTATTACTGCAAGCGATATTGACATTAACCGGATGACGAAGGGAGCGTTGTCAGTTACTACTGTGATAACTTCCGACGAACAACCAAAAAAAACTTGTTTTTATGTTACCTCTAGTATTGACCCATCCTTTACATTCATGGTTGAAAGTGTGTTGCATCTATGTATCTGATTTGTGCGGTCTTTACATGCTGCTCGGGGATTATTGTCTGCCTGTGTTTCTTTCAATGGAGCACGATGGCAGTACTGACAGCAGATGTCGCCCCCTTGCTCGATGCTACTGTGCAGAGTGATGTGTCAACTTGGCTCTCTCTAGTGTGTGTCGATAAGTCAGCGAGGTCTTTCCCCGTTGCTGATTCACACGATGGCGCAGTGTTCTATCGGACGGCTACCACTGCCGCGACGAGCATCTACACTCGAATGCCGCGGATATATATATCTGAAGAGGTACCCGCGTCACCATGCGTGATCCGGAACACATGGGCATCGTGTGTGCCCGCTGCTTTCTGCGCACTGGCGCTGTGGGGGGCCCCCGCTATGTGTCACCACCGCTATTCGTTGGGCGTGCCGCATCAGACGCTCACCCATGGTGTATCAAATGGAAATGACGTGGAAAGAGGTGGGGACGTTGCACAGTGAATTCATCGGCTCATCACTGCGGTGGCACGCACGTCTCGTGAGTTAGCGACACCACCACTGCTTATCATCAATGCTCTGGAGTGGCACTGGGCGCTTCCCATTTGCAGCACGTCACAGCACCACGCGGTACGCTTCTCTGGCGCGCCTCACTCCACGTGGTGCTTATCTAGCGCGAGGGCGATTTGCTGATTGTGTTCGCCAGCACATCCATTGGCAAAGCTGCAAAATAGGTGCTGTCACCTGAAGGGGCCGATGTACTTGCATTTCATCAAACTGGTTCCAAATGCAAAGAAACCCACCGCTACACCGCCAGTTTCCTGCAGAAGCGCTCCATCCCTGCCACATAACTCCACAAGCCCTGCAGGGGTTTTGAAGAAGAGGCACACTGATGCAATGCTGCCGCGTTGATGACGAATGGGATGCCCTCCACGATGAGCGACGAAGCTACAGGGTGTGGCAGATGGAGCACTGCTGTTGGATTCAGACCAAGCCGCGGGACACTCCTCTGGCTGAAGATGACGCTGCAAATGTTGTCACATGCGGTCCACATTGCAAAGGGCGGTG
>NW_008826873.1:0-4162 GCF_000691245.1 Trypanosoma grayi
GGGGGGGGGGATTAAAGGCCCACGCTGCGGGACTTCTCCCCTACTACGATGGTTGCCGACATGAGCTCGCCATCACGGGAGATAACCACTGGGACAGACCCGGATGGCCGCACGTGTCGCGCCACAACAGCGTTAAATGAAGCAAGCTCCGTCACGGCGTAGCCAGCAAATCGAATCAGCTGATCCCCAGCACGCAAGCCGGCGGCGAAGGCTGGGCCCACTTGCGCAACATCACTGTTGCTACCAACATAGCTCTCAGTAACTTCATGGACCGTCAACGTGGTGTGGCCAGCATCGTCACGGCCCACAGCAACGCGGAACCCGAGGTAAGGTCGGGTGGCGCTAGAAGAATATATTCCTTTCGTCGGGGTAGACCCACTAGAGTGCGGCGCAGGTGAAGGAATAGGCGGCAGCGGGCATGGTCCGCCGCACTCATCCTCCACAACGTCATCACGGCGTTGGCCGCGTGGTGTCACGGAGTTGCTACTGGGGGGTATACATCGTTTATTCGATGCTGTTGGGCGTCGCTTCGATGAAGACGACGCCAGGTGGGAGCTCTGCGCACGAGATACAGGCGCACTCCATGATATGGGGCGACTCCTCTTGGGTTGTGTGCTGATTTCCTCCATGGACAACTTTGGGCACAGCTGTCGCTGCGAACGTTGTGGCGTTGTGCTCCTTTGGCCCGTATGCTCGCTACGAACGTGCTGGGCATATGAAGATCCACTCACAGTAACTGTCGTCGCTACTGACCTTGCGGGTGAAGTTTCTGCTCCGTCGCTGCATCCTGCATCGGTGCTGATCGTTGCCACACCATCGGCCAAAACCCGCAGCTTTAGATGGCGCTTCCAGAGACCGGGAGACATTAGCTCTAAAAGAACAGCAGCGTGCCGCACGAGCCATACCGCCGTTTGTGGCTTACAAAGGCTCCGCAGAGGCAGTGGGACAGTTCTTGCTGCACCTCTGGTAGACAGCGTCCTCCCATTGCCCTCAACCTCCGTATCACTGTGTGCCTTCACGGAATCAAACATAGCGACCAGATCGACGATCAGTGGGAGGGCCTCAGCCCGTACATTGGGAGGGACAAAATCGATCCAGCGCAGAGAAGTACTGTCGGTCACACTTCCGGTGCTATTCACGGTGCTGTTGTGATCGCCTTGGTCCAGCACAGCAGGAAGGCGCGCTGGATTGAGAGACTCGTCAAGTTCGACTCCAGTCTGCCTTGCGGCGTCCTCGAGTACCGCCTGCAATCGTTGTGCTGTCCGATCAAACTCGTCAGCCAAGCAGAGGGGAAAAAAACCAGTACTCGAGGCACTTTTGCGACGTTCATTTGTCTGTCGTCCCTCTCCCCCTCCCACCACCCCTCCGCCTGCAACCGATGTATTAACCAGCGAGCGCAACGTTGAAGACTCCCCACCGGTGGAGCAGAACGATATGCTCGCGCTCCGCTCACCGCCGCCTTCATGTGGCCCCTCGTAGATGTGCAGCTGTGCGACACGCTCTTGTGCCGCCGCAATGAGTGTTCTGTGCCGCCCGCAACGCAAGGCGGTGGCTTTGAGTGCACGCAGCACAGCCCCAACCTGCCGTAGCGTCGCGGCCTCGCCGCCCCCAGCACCATGCTCATCGTCAAGCAACGCTAACACGCGGTCACGGCTTGTGTTGTTCGAGCGCCGGTTGCGCTGCACAGAGCCAGAGCCGCGGGCTCCCCGAGTAACTTCGGGCGGGTCACGGTAGAGGGCGAGGAGACAGTCAAGCGACTTCTGCACATGCAGGTACTCCAAATCGGAGTGAAGAGCCGCATTCTGGCTCTCCACCTCGTCCCGCTCAAACGCCAGCTGAGCAATCGCCACCTCCAATTCCTCAACCTCACCACAAAGCTCAGGCACAGATTCCCTCTGTCCACCGCGTTCTGCACAATGACCCACTCGCGCTGCATTGTCGTCTTCTCCTCCTCAAGGCGCAGCAGCTTGGCATCAAAGAGGGCAAAGCGATACCACTTGAAGTACATCCCAGCCCGCAGCGCTGCCTCATTCACCAACACCGATGAGAGCGTTTCTACAAGAATCAGTGAGTGGCGGGTTTCCCTCTGGCTCTTCACAAACTGAGTCCACCTTTCCATGGAGCGTCGAAGTCGCTTAAGATGATCGAGGCTCATCCGCTGCTCCAGCAACCACAGCGCGCGTTGCCGTCTTTGCCTTGCCGTGGCCGTTACCGTGCATGCGGACCATCCTGAGACTTGCGGTGCTTTCCTTCTCTCTGCGTGTGTGTGTTCATCGTTTGCGTGGAGGGGTGAAGGGGGAGCGTGGAGCAGAGCGCAGGGCGGCGGGACACAGACAGACAGGCACACAGGGCGCCCTGCAGCATACAAACAAGGGGAATTGCACCAGCGAAGAGAGAGCCCAACCAACAAAAAAACAAAAAAAGATGTGCACGCGAAGGCACACAAGACACCACGTGCCCTGCATCACCCGGCGCACAGTGAATCACCACGCACGGAGGCTCCCAAACAAAAAGAAAGGAAGAAAGAAGAGACCGCGCGGCACAAAGCAACAAAAGTCATTACTGTCAACCTGCACACACGTAGACTTCTCCCTACGCTGCAATCGCGCAGGATCCACGCGGAGGCATGCATCTGTTAATAAAAAAACGCGTTCAACACAAACGGTGCCGTGCACGGCGCACACGCAACTGCATGTCAAAGACATCACGTCCCATTCCTTCGATGTACAGGGCACCCATTTCATGCAGCTCATTCAGGCTCACCATACCAAGACTATCCCAGTCCACAAAGACATCATCCACAATCAGCGAAAGGCTTTTGAGGCTCGCATCAAAGCGCCTCTGTAGTGCCTTCTTCAGGCTTGGCACAGTGGAGTAGATCAGCACGAGACCATCTCGACCTCCGCACGGAAAGCAGGAAAACACTCCTTTTGCCTTTGTGTACACGTTTACACCACACATGGTGTGTGACGCAGCAGCGGACAGCGACTCGGTAGAGCAGTCACTGGGCAACAGCGGCACAGCTTCCATGAATACTTCGCGGAGATACGGCCGCTGATTTCGAAAAATGTCATCCTCAAAGCCACGTGGCGGCGGAAGATACGGTGGACGGTATGGGTTTAACTGATATCGTAGGATTAACTGCTGGCCAACATCAATGCTCCCTATCGGATCGTTCGTGACAGCGGACAGCTTATACCGGCAGCGGTAGTTAAGAGCATACCGATGCGTGTAGATGTACCGCTTCTCACTCCCGTGGCTGAAGAGCGGTGGCTGATTGTATACACGCCATCCAATCACGCGTTCCAACGACGCCGACATGGAGAAGGGAAGAGGGTCGATCATGTACGTGATCTCCAATAGTGGTGTGACGAATTCACACGGCTCCTGCAGTATGAATGGCATGGAATCTATAAGAAAACAGTGAGCCTGTCCTGCAAGAAGGAGTTAGGCAAGATCAGGGAGGAGCAGAGACAGGGTAGTAAAAAAGTGCATCAGTTTTCTTCTGCGGCGCACCATTGGAGCGTCACCCCTCCCCCCATAGCTCTCCAGAGGAGCATTCATGTCTCATCACATCACAACTGCTGATGTCTGCCCACTGAGGTGTCTCTGTCGGCAGAGCACAGCACACGATTCCCCGTCGCTAACAAGAGCCGTCACACCTCTTGTTCTCCTCACCCTCCAAAGTGTCCAGCTGCACTCGGTGTGAGTCCATGGATAAGCGCACTCTTACTGTCAGCACTGCGTGCCACACTCACATGTCTGGACACCGTTGGCCACGCGCAACGTTGCAGGCGCCGGCGCCAAAGCACCTCTTCAGTCGCCGCCAGAGTCACTGCTGCTGCTCAACCTTGGCAAGTACACCCCTCACGGCCTCAGTACTCTTCCTTGTTTGTATCTTTGCTCCATCTATTCAACCAGCCGCACAGAACGAAAAAGAGGAGGAGAGAAAAAAAAAAAACGGTTCATGTGGGTCTGCAAAGAGCGTTGAAAAAACGAACCCCAACAAGGCACATGGGAAAGAGAGCGCACCATCTCCGCCATGGCTTTCTGATTGTGCATCAGAAGGACACATTGCAAGTGTGCTGAAAGGAAAGCGAAGTACAATGAAACAAAACCAAGTCCTTCCCCTCTCCGCCCTCCCATGAGGGAGGGGGGGGGG
>NW_008826874.1:0-4158 GCF_000691245.1 Trypanosoma grayi
GCACACTCCGCCACAGCACCACTCCACCGCTGTGCTACACAGAGCACCGCAATAATTAAAGAAAAAAACAACGTTTAAGCAACGAGTGGCACACAAACCCGTAGAAAAAAGAAGCCGAAGTTCAGAACAAAGAGGGGGATGATGTACGCCCAACAACGGACAGCAGCCACGCATTCCTCCCAGAGCCTGGGAGCTATACACAAACAAACAGCGGGGAGAGAGCAACACACACACACACAAACACACACACACACAAAAAGATGAAAAGAGAATTCCCACGCAGAAGAAAGAGTTAATGGACGGCGCTCAGCAGCACTCAAAGAAAAACAAAGAAAAGAAACGAATGAAAATACCACGCCCTCAAAAGACAACACAGCCCACAATACGTGTAGTCGAGGGCAAGTGGGTCGGCGTTACGCTCATAACGAGGGAGCAATGAAAAGCAAACAAAAGAATCTTAACAATTAGAAGTGCAGTTCTCAGCACTCAACACAATTACGATGGGAGCATCATCGTCCCATGGACACACACACACAGAAGTCTTACAACACAGCCACACAGGCCATCAGCAGCAGCATCAGCGGTGTACTCACCCACGCGTGGACATCACTGCCATCTGTGTGCTGAGCAAGAAGTGTCCAGCTTTCCGCAATGTTGCCGTTGCTCACAGGGGCAGCGTCAGGCACAAGCGCAGGGTTAGTTGTGGGTCCCGTTGACGATGGATGAGTGGCAGTGCCTCCACCTACAGCGGCAGTGGTTGTAAGAGTCAATTGTTCCAATTCAGCCCTTAACTTCGTCAACTTTTCCCCGGCTTTTGTTTTGTCCATCTGGGCTTTGTCCAGTTCACTCTGAACCGTCTGTGCCGCACCAGTGGCGGAGGTGATCACAGCATCAACAGCCTTCGACACACTGTGTGCGGCATCCCTTGCGTATAGAGTCGTTCCCAGTGCCCTCGCGATGGCGTCCCCACCCTCATACGTCTCCCCCATTATTATTTGGAACTCCTCACGGTTATCGGGTTTCCGCCGAGTATCAGTTTGCTTTGTTATTTCCAACACCCTTTTTCCAAAAGTTAACAATACGTTTGCTGTTTCAGAAATAATTGTTGCTGGTTCCGTAACGTTTTTCATCTCCTTCAGATACTGCTCCGCTGCGGAAAGGGATGCTGTCGCTGCCTCCTCCGCTGCCTTCACTGCGCTCCTAAAGGCCTCCGTCCCCTTTTCATATTTACCCGCCACATCCGTAACGCGCTGCAGTGCTGAAGTTCCTTTCTGAACTATGGCCTTTATTTTCTCCTCTGTCTCAGTGACATTCAACAGCACCTTCGTTGCCTCGGCTTTTGCCTCCGTGGCGTTTGCAACTGCAGCTTCCGCCAATTGCGTTGTCTTCTCTGTCGTAAGTTCCTTCGGATACAGAAACTTTGAGGGCACATCATCATGATCCATGGGAAACGCAAGAACGGCTAGAGCCAACGCCGCGTCATATGTATCTGCCAGAGCGACAGAAGCAAGCTTCACGGCATATCTGACGTCCACGTCCAGAAGCACCTTCACATCCGTCACGATCTGCTTGACAGCCTCAGCTGCCGTCTTCGCCTCCTTCACTGCCTCACTCACAGCAGCAACGGCACCCTCATCCTTCGTCGCTGCGTCGAGATCTTTTGTGAGGGCTGCGATTTCGGCCTCCTTCGCCGCAATCTGTGCTGCCGTATCCTTCAGAACTGGATCTGCCGCTGAGTCAGGCACAGCAGCACTCACGCACAGGGCTGTGCAGCAACACCATGCGAGGACCAGCAGGCACACCACGTGGCGTACCATCTTCATCTTCCTCAGTATAGCTTGAGTAGCTAGCGTCTGAGAATAGGGGCACACAAAGCAAGTAGCACACACACACACACACACACACACAAATAAACACGAAGAACGGAGCAGCAGGCACAACACAGGCGGCATCAACCATGATAAAAAGAAACCCATTAGAGAAAAGAGAACTGGATGGCGGAAGAGGCGCACACACTCCGCTGGAGTCCACACCCACAAGGCCCCAAACAAAGAGGGAACAACGAGGCAGCAGCAGCGCACGTGGACGCAGTTGTACTGCTGGCGCTCACGCCCCTTTATGTGTGTCCCGGTGTGAGTGGCGCAGACACGGCGGGAGGGACGGAGCGAAGGATGCAGCGCTCCACACACAAAAAGATGAAAAGAGAATCCCCCAGCAGGAGAAACAGTTAGTGGGCGGCGCACAACAAACCCCCAACACCTCCCAAATAAACAAGAATAAAAACAATTCTCACGTCTGGAAAGCCCCTCACCACAAAGCCTAAGTGACGTCAATGTTCCCCCGTCACTGCGATGGCGCAGCGGAAAGACAAAAAGAAACAAACGAAAAAAAAAAACAACGAGCCGTCCCCGCAGCAGCGGAAACTTCTTCACAGACTTATCCTTAATTCTGCTGCGGGAGCAAATGCATCCCCCCCCCTCCCACATACACACACACAAGCACGGATACTTGAGGACACGGAACATGCGGTGGTGCGGGGTCGTGCACTTGCTGTGGAGCCGCACGCGTCCGCCAGCCCAATGGCGCCGCACTGCACACTCCGCCACAGCACCACTCCACCGCCGTGCTACACAGAGCACCGCAATAATTAAAGAAAAAAACAACGTTTAAGCAACGGGTGGCACACAACCCCGTAGAAAAAAGGAAATGAAGCCCAGAAACAAGGAGGGGGATGATGTACGCCCAACAACGGACAGCAGCCACGCATTCCTCCGAGAGCCAGGGCGCGTACCCATGCACACTCGCAATGAGCGGAGCCACGAAAGGGCAAGCAATAAAAGAAAGTGATTTTTGTTTTCTATTTATGGTTGAAGTCTCACCGCGGTGGAGCTGTGCCAGCTCCTCTTAGAACGCTCCAATGAAGGCTGGCACCATAATAACCAGTAACATCATTGGCGCACATACCCACGCAGGGTTGACACTGCCGTCCCGCGTTGCAATGTTTCGGCTGCCCCCGCTTATCTCTTTGGAGGGATCTTCACGCGGGGGAGTTTCGCTTGGCTTTTCAACGGGGGGTGGAGGCGTTGAGGCGGCGGTCACCGTCTCGCTCTTAGGTTCACTTTTTTCTTCCGGCGCCTTGCCTGCGGAGTTAATGATGGGTGCAATTTGTGGGGGAGAAGGGGTCACATCCTTGGGCTTCGGCTGCTGTTCTGGCACCGGAGTAACTTCTTCCTCCGCGTCAGGATCATTTTCGGGCGCAGCAAACACCGTTGCAGGATCCCGCTCTTTTGGTTTGCCGCCCAGAGCGGAAACCACCAACTCGGCGGCGGTTGCTGCGCCCTCGGCGCTCTTTGCAGCCTTCCCAGCCTGCGTCGCCACCCAGTCAGCGAGGTCCGCTGCTGAGGCAGCGAAAAACAATCCCCATTCATCGCGGTTCGTAAAGTTTCCCTCGGCCATGGTAGCCGAAGCTGTTGCATTCGTAGCGCTCCTTGCTGCTGAGCGTGCCGTCTTAATTGCCTCCTTGATNCTGTCGTATGCCTTTCTTAGATTTGCATCGTTGCCTTCTGGCTTCTTAAGAGGATCCTTCGTTGCTGGCGGCTTAAAGGGTACCAGTAGCTTTTTTGCTTCCTCCGACAGATTCTGCGAAAGTGTTGCAGTGTCCCCCGCACGTTTGGCAAGATGCACTGCTTTCTTCGCTTTCTCCGTCGCCTTCGTCACGATCTCAGCATTGCCACGATCACCATCGAACGCGCGAAATATCCGTATTGCATTCATAGCCGCTCTGAAGGCATTCTTCGCATAATACGCTGCAGCTGCGGCATTCCCTGCTGCCTCGTATGCCTTTTCTGCTGCCCCCTGTGCAGCGGCCTTGCATTTATCGTCAGTACACCGTGAACTCCACACTTTAACTTTAGGGATCGTAACAGAAACTTGCGCTGTCATTACGGAGAAACCTACTTTCCCCCCACGCAGCAAATCTTGACTGCTCCGCTCTCGGTGAGAGCTGGAGTGGAGTTCAGACAATGCTTGCCGCTGTACACTTACACCATCAGTATGCGTCTGCAACATATCAGCAGCCACGCACAAGGCCGTGCAGCACAGAGCAGCGGCCAACGCACACACAACACGGCACACTGTCGCCATCATTCAATATCGCAT
>NW_008826875.1:0-4151 GCF_000691245.1 Trypanosoma grayi
CCCTACCCCTAACCCTAACCCTAACCCTAACCCTAACCCTAACCCTAACCCTAACCCTAACCCTAACCCTAACCCTAACCCTAACCCTGGCCTTCCACTATCACCATTATGCTGCAAACATCTCGCGCTGAATATCATCTCAAAAAGTGCTCGTTTCCCCCCTAAAAAGCACAGAAATGACAAGTCACTTTTATTGACATCGATTCAGTGCCGACTTCTGCAAGATGGGCTCTTTGATCGTTTCATTCACAACGGCCATGTGCAGGTAAAGGACATGTCGAAGCAGCAATAATTCAACACACTTTCCCACTCAACTAGACTTGTTTCCCTCCGGACGAATTCAAAAGCTAAAAGCATACACACACACACTCACATATCTTAATGACCATCCAAAGGCATCACACCTCACACAGCGTCACGTGTTTCCACCAACATCATGATGATTCCGAAAGTTATGTTCTTCCGTTCGCATCGAGCAGAACCTCCTAGCAACCATAAAGTGAGCATTGGATCCCTGCGACTCCGAACACCAGGAAGACACCGAAGAAAACTCACCAAAAAGGCCCAAGGCTGGGAGCAGGGACTTGCACAGTTTCCCTTCAAAACAACGGCACGCTGCTGCTGTTGCTGGCATCGTTAAAATATCCCCAGATGGGACTGCTACACCAATCAAGAGCACACTGTGTATCCCAAGTATGTCTTTCTCTTCCTTCCACAGAGTCACACACAAGGAAGCAAAACAATCTTGTGACCCCCTCACACCTCAGAGCCACTCCCCGGAGACGATCGTACGTAACCCTCCCTTTTTTCATTGGCATCCATCAAGAATACCTCCAACCAGTACAGCGCCAACGAAAGCCGCGATCACCTCAACAAAACCCACATTATCAGTCGTAACGAGGAGCAGCACAACAACTGCAACGACACACCAATATAGGAGAATGACGCCTTTCTTCCGTAGTGGAGCCACCCAAAACACTCTCAAATAGGATCAGCCCCGCACAAGAGAAAACCAGCATTTATTTACACCAAGGAAAGTGGAGGTGAAGAGTAAGAGAACGTGTGGTGTTCTCTTACGGAAAGCAGTAGCAGGTCGACACATAAACAAACACACATCATGCTTCGGTGGGCAATGCATCTGAATGACGATCCACTTGTGATTTCTGACGACAGGCAATAAAAGGTACATTCCCCCAGTGGAATTGGCATTTTAAACAGCTGCAAGAGGCATGGGAAAGACAGCCTACATAACCAAAAAGGAGAAGGAAACACAGAGCTACATACGTCTCCCACGAGCCCACACAAATGTCTGAAGTTATTGTGGCTCCCTGTCTCAAAGCTGTTACACTCCAGTTTGGTACAGTGAGGTGGCGGTGAACCCGAGCATGGATGTTGCCATATTGACGAATGTTTTTCGGGGTCTTCTGAATGGTTGAAAGTCATTGCAGCGGGAATACACTGCTCTCCTCGCATTCATCAACAAAACGAAAAGAGATAGTTGGCACACACCTCCCTCAAGAGATTGAATCACATTCCAAACGGAGGAGTCACAACAAAGCAGAGTGGCGCTAGTCGAACCTCAGGCGCCCCACAACACATAGCATGGGGGATCTGCGTTGCACAGTCCGGAGTGACAAAAGAGCCGCGGAACCCCTTCTCCTGTCTACTCTAATAGAAGACCACACCAAAAAAGAGCGACAAGCATAAATTGGCAGGTAGAACGGGAGGCAACCAAATAAGCGCATGGCTCAGTCTACACCATTCACTCCAATGAGAAAGCACGTCCCCGTTTCACACGTTGTATTGTTACTTCCCATGCGCAGCTTACGCCCTTTCGAGAAGCCTCGCACAAGTACGAGCGATAATTAGTTCTTTTCGTTTTTTAAACAAAACATGAGGGCTTTCGTTCGATCAATGAGACCCTCCTAAATCAACAAGCAAGAACCCGAAAAGGCAAAAAACACATTTTATTACCTCTCCAGCTTTTTTTACCCATGAAGCGCACAAGAGATTCGCGACCGAACATCGTCCCCCTCCAAAAAAAAAGTTACTTTTGTGTTTCCGGCACATACGAGTATTGGTGTCTTTCCTCACACAGGAGGAGCACAGCGCAGAGCGGAATCGTCAGCCGGGCACCGCAGCTCAGAGCGAACACCAGGGGTAGCACCACAAGATCATGAGCCAAACCGCATATATTCACATGATACATTTCGACCACAGATAGCAAAATAAATTTTCACCACATCAATGACACAAGAAAAACCCCTTCAACGCAAAAAGAGCAAGACTTTAGGAGCATGACACCCTTCTGTATATTCTAACTCGTGTGCTAAATGACATCAATTCATCTTACTTAACATTGCCTCTTCAAAAGGCAATATAGTCTAGGTACCCTCTGAAGGGCACCAACAATCTTCAGACCTTCACAATCAGACAGATCCACCTCTTCCAGGGCCTCGATGGATGCGAGAGAAGACACATCTGTAAGGTCACTGCACTCCCAGAGTCCAATCTTCACAAGACTGCAACTCGTACTGAGGCCCATCAGTTCTTCATCGGTGACGCCAGTAAAGCTCAGATCAAGCACCCGAAGGAGTGGAAGTTGACCGATACGCTGACAGCTTGGAACCCGGTAGCAGTTTTGAAGAGAGAGTTCCTCCAACTGTTGGAGGAAGCCCAGACAGCGCTCATCGTTATCCTGTATGATTCCGCTGCTCAATAATAGTCTTCTCACTTCTGCTAGTTGGCTGAGTGAGGTCATGTTCTGTATCTCACCATCAACTTCCAAGTGCAGCTCCTGTATTTGCTTCAAGTCAGCTAGAAGCTGCACGTCACAGACGCCACTGCAATTGGAAATGTTTATTCGGGTAAGCGCTTGAGATGTGTGGAGAGCCTTGATTTCGTCGACTCCAAGCTCCTTCCCAACAATATGGATCTCGCAAATACCGCACAGTTCATCCATGGGGAGGAATTTCATACTGTCAACGGCATAATTTTTCAATCCGGTGTTACCTGAGCGTCACCGTCTATTCAGTTCCTCCTGTAATTGTGCCTTTTTATTCTCCAGCGCTGACACCTCTGCCGCCAATCTGTTACGCTCGTCGGCCAAATCCACGTTATCAGACTGGATGACGGAGCCTCCGTCTGCCCGTTGGGATGCATCAGGCAGATGTCCCTGCGCAAAAGAGGGAGTATCGCTCGAGGAAGCACGGTTCTGCGTGCTTGCGTCTGTATTCTCCATGGCTCTCTCAATGAAAACATGCGCTGTGTAGTCGCTGTGTTCTTGGATCTATAAAGAGAGAAAGAGGCAAAAGAGGAAGGAAACAACTTACAGGCATCCCCCATCTACTATGCGAGCACACGCGGCAACAGAAGGGAGATGGAATCACACCGCTTTCCGCAGACTTACGGAATGGCAGATGTTGGGATCTCCCGGACACACGACACCACCTTGAGGAGGGGAAGTTGGCGGTGGATCAGATGGCAAAAAAAAGAGTGAGTTTTTCTTTATTCGGTACCCTTTGAAAGCACTTGCAACGACACAAGAGGGAAACATATTCACGTGGAATAATGGCAAATGGATAGGCGTCTTCTTGTATGATGGTCTCCTCAGAATCTGTCTATTTTTAAAAAAAGACATGACTCACTGTTCCAGAGGACGCGAAAGCCAACTAAAATTAAGTGCACCATTAGCGGGGCGTATATCAACGAAACGGTGAGTATGCGCATGGCCAGTACTGCCAAGCACCTTTCAAATTCACCACTTTGAAAAATATTCTTCGTCTTCCCCAGCAAATGCGGTAAACACATCATGGTGCCAGAGTTAAGTGAAACCCGTATTCTTGGAGAGAAACCAAGCACCAGCAAAGGTCCATCTCGTGTTGAACCTTTCGGAGCTGTGCCCATTACATCGCACAGTGCGAGGAGCATTGAAGCCACACTGGGGTGCCGTATTATCTTTGTCGGTCTTGAGGTGTGCGCATCCTCGGCAACGCTGGAGCCATAACTACTCACTCGAAGCACAAGCACTCTGTTAGACCGAGAAAGGTGACGCAAGGACCAAACAAAAACACACCAGAAACACCTCAAGCAAGAGAGGGAGGGAAACCCTCGCTTTACGCGCGGCCGCCATAAAACAGAAAGAACCCGAT
>NW_008826876.1:0-4150 GCF_000691245.1 Trypanosoma grayi
GAGAGAGAGAGAGAGAACACCGGGACGGGGGGTGGACGACGGCGTGCGGAATGGGAGAAAGAGCATATGAACGGAATGCGACTCTGCACGGGGTGAAGAATGGGGGCCGCAACGAAAGAGAACGAAGGAATCAAACACAACTTGGCGTCTGAGGAGAAGCAATGGAAACAATCAACAACAAAAGAAAGAAGGAGCAATCAGCAAGCAAGAGGAAAAAGTGTGTGAAGTTGATGATTGTATGGGCACCATGCAATTCTGTGCTGTGGTGGTTTAGGGGTGGTCTCCTGCTGCAGTGTGGTGCTTTACTTCCTCCGCTGCGGGGCTCGCTTCTTTCTTGCTGTGTTTTCCTGTAGTTGTGTCAGAGATGCACAGGATACTCGAAGCCCTCCGAACCCTCTACCTGCTCCTTGCTGGCCTTCTCTGCCTTGGCCTCGAGGTGCTGCTGTTCCTCCCACGCTACCTGCTGCTGGAGCGACACGATAGACGAAGCGCCGTGTGGGGAGCACGTGCGGAGGCGGTGGTGCTGTTCTCACACACATCGTGGGGCTATGACGTCGTGCGGCGTATCGAATGCCTCAATGTCATGGGGCACTCAGCGGCTGCAGGGGCGGGAGCAACGCGTGTGGAGGAGAGGAAGAATTCTTTGAGTGCGTCCGTGTCGACGAGCCAACAACAGGTGCTGCTGGATGATGATGATGAAAGCGAGGACTGGGAAAGCTGCAGCGGAGGTGCTGCAGGGGAAGATGGGGCGGCGGTGGTGGCCGACACGCTTTCCAAGTGGCTGCAAGGCACGGCAGTGGTGTTCATGAAGGATCGACGTGCGCGAAGCGGTGAATCTTTGTCAACGACGATGACGGTGACGGCAGCAGAAGGCTGCAACATGCTGCAGGGAGTCTTCGCTGATGGTGCCACATTTGTGGCTTACTCCCTCCTACAGCATGAGCCAGCAGATGAAGTGGCACGGCGGCAGCAGGGGCACCATTCGCACAAGTTGTGTTTGAGTGAGAGGGGCACTGATACGCTGTCCTGTTGGTTTCGCGATGTGGCGAATTCGCAGCAGCCACTCTGCGTCCCATACAAGCGGCTGCCGACACAACGAGTGGCTCCATGCAGACTGTGGAGTCAGGCTCGTAGTGACGGCGATGACGTTGCTGGGAGCGGTGACAAGAGACCTGTGAAGGAGCGTGATGTCTCGCGGCGTCAACAGAGGCAGCATTCAAGTCCACCTCACACACAGCAGAGGAAGGGTTTCATTCCGCCCTGGTACGCTGTGCATGGCAAGGCGCAGTTGCTCTTGTCCCTCATCGACCCGCTTTGGCGCATCCTCATGGAGTTGATCGACTTCCACAACACAGATGGGGGTGCGGAGCCCCAGCCAAAGTCCCCGTCTGTTCTCCTCAGGGATGCCCCATGCAAGGAGTCTGACAGTAGTAGTAGTAGTAGTAGCAGTAAGGGCCCTGCAGTCTGCTTCTCGTCGCCTGTGCCGCGCTGGTACGCGTTTGGGGTGTCACAGCGCAACTCCCACGCGGTTCCCGCCCCATTGGAGGAGGTCTGCTTCATTCCTCCCACGGCGGTCGAAGTGCTCCTGACCAGATTCTGTGGAGATGTGCAGCAGCGGCAGAAGCAGGAGAACGATCGAGAGCAAGCCGACGAGCCAGATAATGAGCGACCTCGGCCGTGTGGCTACGTGCCCTCCCTCACCCCCATGAAGTCATCTATGAAATACCCCTACTGTCACAGTGCCTCCTCCACGCATCAGTGCGAGGGCGCTGCAACCAATGATGACGACAGTGCCCTGAGCAAAGAAGCACCAGAGAAAAGCAATGTCCGCAAAAGAGCCAGGATTAGCCAGGTATTTTCCATTGCGTGGCGGCAGGATACCAAAAACGAAAGTGGAAGTACGGACCACACAGGGACCACGCCGTTATGGAGCCATCGTGCGACGGGTCTGAAGTGGTTGCACGGATCGGCCCCATCGACAGGCTCTGATGCACTTGCACCGGTGGTGGTGCTCCTTCTGTGCCCCTCCGTCGCGCAGGGTAACGAACACGGTAATATGGCGCGGCGCATTGGCGCCCTCTGCCAGGCCCTAACAATGATGTCTGCACTGCGTCGTCAGTGCAGGCATCGCAGTGGTAGTAACGAGTGTTACTCCCAACAGCAGTCAAACCTACGGAGAACATCACATGAGGGCGCATCGAGGATGTCGGACGCCAATGGCCTCAGTTTCGCTTCTTGGCATGCTGCTGTTCCCTTTGCGGAGATGGTAAACTGGCCTGCAGGGTACCAACCTTCTGCAGCCGAGGCCTCGCAGCGTGAACGGGTTCCGGTGACGGCGGAGGACATTGATCACGTTGTCTCGCATCTGTGCAGGCTGCGTCGCGTCGCGGTGCCACCGCCGTCCGGTACGGACAATGCGACCATGGAAGTGCGGTACACCGACGAGGATGCGGAACTGCAGTCGACTGAGCTGCCCAGGCTGTCCGGTGTGCCACAACACCATGAGCACGCGGTGAACGTCACCAGAAGCGTCTACGTTGTTGGTATTGGCTGGTCGAACGCGAGTGGGCCGCTGTTGCAGCACGTCATGACACACGGCACGCAGTCCCGCATTGACGGGCTCGTCTGCATCAATCACACGCTGTCGTCGAACTTCAGGCTCGCGCCGGGGCCCGCAGTGACCGGTCTCAGAGGGCGGTCTGCGTCGTATTACGAGAGGCAACTGGCGGTGCGGGTGTGTAAGATGCCTTTCGACAGCACATTCCTCTCGGATTCGAGTGGAGCGGCGCGGCTGCTGCTGCTTGCCGCGCGGCTGCAGATGGTGGCCGATCGCCTGCATAGGCCCTGGCGGCGGCAGCAACAGCAGGAGCAAAAGCAAGACCAACACAAGAAGATTGTCCTGTGGGATGATGAAAATGATGCCGCGCTGTGGGAATACGTGCAGTCGACAATGGATGAGAGAACGTGCAGGCCTGACGCGGCGAAAAGCGGTGAGTTCGCTGTTCCTCGACCGCCGCCCGCCCACCTGCACCCGCCGGTGCTGCCGCTGGCGTCTGGTTCCACCCGGATTGACGCCTTGGTGCGTGCAGAGGCGCACGTTGATCGCGAGGTGAGCGAATGGTGGCTGGACGACGTGCGAAGCAAGGGCGGCGGCGACAACATCAACAATAACAACAACAGTAGCAGCAGCAGCTCTGGTGTAGCGTCTCCGTCCTCAACAGGAGGATGGCAACCGGCGATGAGCTTGACTGACTGGGACGCGCTGCTGAATAGCAAAGATGACGTCTCTGCAGCCACGTTTCTGGCTGCGAACTGCACACGATCGCCCTCAGCGACGCCTGCGAATCCTGTGGCTCATGCTACGATGGTGCTGCCGCAGTCTGTCGTTGAAAACAACGACGGCATCTTCAGCTTAGACTCCACACGCAACACCGGCGGAGGCGACGCGGACGCGCAGCAGCATCTCCGTATCTCACAGGAGAGCACTACACGTCGTGTGTCACCGCTCTTCGATATGGCGCGTGGGCAGGCGGAGATGCCGCTACCGATGCACGCGACACCCGCCTCAGAGCGCAACTGCAGCGGCGCAGTGGCGGGGAAGACAAGAAAGGTGAAGGGCGACGAACGGCTCCATTCGGGGCCCGCGCTGAACTTGGCGCTGATGACGCTCCGCCTCCGGCACGCGAACAACGCACAGCTCGTCTCACTCATCCACGTGCCGACGTTATTCGTGCACGCGCGGGATGACGCCGTGGCCCCGCTCAGCACGCTTCCCATGCGGGAGTGCGCGACGAACCCGAAGATATTCACCGTCCTCACACGCCGTGGGGGCCACGGCCTCTTTCTTGAGGGTGTGTCCGCGTTGTTCACGCTGCCGCGACTGGCACTGCAGGAGCGTCCGCGGCGGCCAAGAAGAAATACCGACAACAACAACACCAGTGGCGGTGGTGGCGGTCCGGTAAACAGTGGTAAGGCACGTGAGGCAGCGCGGCAATCACGTCGTTCCTCGGCAAGCATCGGCATCGGTACGCTCCATGAAGGCGATAGCCAAGAGAAAAAGGAGCAGGAGGACGATGTGGAAACTGTTTTTGTGATTGAGGGCACCACTTGGCTTGAGCGGCTCGTTGTTGAGTTTGTGGCCAGTGCGGTT
>NW_008826877.1:0-4138 GCF_000691245.1 Trypanosoma grayi
TATATACAGGCGTACATGCATACATGAAGGAGTGAAGCAGGCGCTGTCAAGGTGTGGTGTGTGGGAACAGGTCGGAAGAAGGGTTATTGGCACTGCAGCCGTCGCCACCCACAATGGATACAATCAAAAGAAAAAGGCGGGGGCGCACTCCAATCGTTCACAGCACGACCACACTTGCAGACAGGAAACGAAACAAGAACGATAAATTAGAATCGTGGTGTCCGCACTTTACACCGCATCTGCTGCGCTGTTGTTCTGATGTTTAAGTCGCAGCTCCTCGTTCCACGCGTATATCTCCCGTCGCCGCTGTTCTCTACGCCTTATCGTACTTCCCATCAGCCGCTGTTGCGCAGTCTCCTTTCCGTTACTATTGTCTCTGCACGAAGACGCCAGCGACGCCGGTGGTCGCGCACTTAAACTTGACCGCGCGGTTTGACGCACCGGCGGCGCTTTCATCGGCAGCGGTGATGCCAACGGCTGCGACGACTTCTCACACGGCATGTTACCTGTGTGGACGTTGTTGTTGCCATCACTGCTGCTATGTTCGTTGTTATTCATACTACTACCACTATTACTACTACCGTGGCAGTGATTATCCGTCATAAGGTGACGGATATTCAGCGGGTCGGCGTGGTCCTCCGTGGACTCGTGCACCAGTGCAGGTGCAATTGGCGGGTCCTCCGTTGCAGCGGTGATGGACGACGCTGCTGCCGCTGCCACCGCACCACCGGTGCTGCCGGCCATGCTCGCTCTGCCACTGCCACGCGCTGACGTAACCTTCAACAGCTGCTCCTTCTGTTGATGTCGCTGAGGTTGCGGCTGGTGCGTTGCGCCCCTCTTCGATGGGCGGGAAAAGAGAAAAGACCTTCCACGCCTACTGCTGGAGCGGCGGCTCGGCACGTCTGGCACCTGCGTTAACGACTTGCTTCCTCCATCGCCATGCGGCACAGGTGGGGTGACGCTGCTCGGCTGCTGGCGCTGCTGCTGCTTCATGAGCCGCAGCAAGCACAGGCACCGCTACGCCTACTGCAACAGCACCACTAGACACACATGGAGAGAGGGAAGGAGAGAGAGAGAGAGAGAGGGGGGGAGGGAAGAAAGAAGGGGAAAAATAAAGAGAGATGATGCAGCCGTGGGACGGCATGCACAGCAAGAGTCATACGCAAATTCAGAAAGTACTAGAGGACTTCAAATGGTGGGTCAAGAGAGAGAGCGTGTGTGGGTGGGTGGGTGTGGCCGTACCGAAATGTTTACGGGGCACCGCCCCTGTCCCTTCGTTGTTCATATTATTTTCACCCTCTTTGTGTGTGTGTGGGTGTGTGTCTCCCTCCCTCTCTCTCCCTCCCACATACACACACACACACACACACGCTCACCGCATACCCGTCTCTCATGCATTTAATTTAATTCGAGTGCATTTGTGCGCAATCATGCGCGTGAGTGTGTGTGCATTTCTTACCGAAGGCGGAAATCCTGATNCATGCATTTAATTTAATTCGAGTGCATTTGTGCGCAATCATGCGCGTGAGTGTGTGTGCATTTCTTACCGAAGGCGGAAATCCTGATCGTAGTGACTGGACTGCAGCTCTCCGTCGAACTCCACGTGGAGGGCGATGTCGAGATCGCGCGGGTTGCCGGTGTTGGGGCAGCAGCGCATGCGGAACTTGGCGTGTTCGCCCTTCTTCATGCGCAGCGGGTTGTGCAGGTACAGAACCGTCTGCCGCCAGTGCGTCGGCGCCGTCAGGGGCGTCGTGCTGAGCACCACCGCCTCGTGGCCGGCGGTGAAGGGCGTGTCGAAGTGCACGCTCAGCGCGTCCACGCAGTCGGTGCGCTCGGCGACGAGCGTGAATTCGCTCGTGAAGGCAAGGTCCGCCTCCGTGACGGTGTTGATGTCGAACGAGAAGAGATCCGTCGTGTTCGTCGCGATCTGGTTGCGGTCGACGGTGTCGATGAGCGGCTCGATGTAGCTGAGCCGCTTGAAGTAGGAGAAGTCGAGGCCCTGCACGTCCTCCCAGACGTCGAAGCGCTCCTCCTTGTACTGCTGGTCGCTGATGCCGCACACGTACATGTTCGCGCGGTCCGGCAGAAGCCGCACACCCGGTGCGCCCCAGCGATCACGNGCTGGTCGCTGATGCCGCACACGTACATGTTCGCGCGGTCCGGCAGAAGCCGCACACCCGGTGCGCCCCAGCGATCACGCGCGTACAGCACCGTGTTGAGCATCGACTCATACAGGAGGAAGTAGCCCATCCACTCGCTAATGATGATATCGACCTTCTCGTCCAGCTGCAGGTCCTCCACCTTGCCCTGAATAATGAAGATATTATCAAAGCCGTTGTCCTTCACGATCTGCTGCGCCTGCACCGCCACGCTGCTGCAGTCGATGCCAATCACCTTGCGTGCGCCGCACTTTGCAGCGAACATGGAGAGAATGCCAGTGCCACAGCCGACATCAAGCACCACTTTATCCTTAAAGAGATACGCGTTGCGCCAAATGGCGTCACGGTACGAAGTTGTGCGGTGGTAGTCCTTCAGCATCTCCATGTGGATGCCATAGTGGCTGTAGGAGTCAAAGTAGTAGTCCCCTGTTGCCGACATGGTTGTGGCGTCTCGTGTCGTCTGAAGTTGAGCCACAGCAGCAGCAGCAGATGGTCGCAGCAGTGACGATGCGAAGGAACGACGTGAATTGAATGTGCCGCAGGGTACACGTAGCCGGCAGCGCAATAGAAGCGACAGGGTGTCGGGGTAGTAGCGGTGGTATTGGTGGTGAAGTTTGCGCACGCCTTTTGGGGTTTATTTTTTATCTGGTCCTAGTCGTCGTCAGCAGCAACGCACTGTTTCCGTTTGTCACTTCTTTTTAACTCTCGCCCTACTTGTTTACGTCTTAATCTGTGGCCCGCGTTTGGCGAGCAGCGCCATTAAGAGACAAAACGAAGCAAAGTGTGGATGGATGTATGGATGTGTGTATGCATACATATATGTGTGGGGGCACTGCATATGCGTGTGCAGTGAGAAGCAAACATGCACCTGTGGCTGGTGCAGCGAGGCGGCTCCTGCCTCACCGCACACCGGCGCGGCACGTGCGTTAGCGCCGCATTACGCCCGCCTGCCGGCGGCGGCGTGAAAAAGAAAGAAAGAAAGAGAAAACATCGGGCGACCACCGCCCGCCCATGCACACACACACACACACACACACACACACTCTCTCCCCCACGCCATCACGCGCAGCCAGTCGCCTGCTTCATCTGCAGCAGCGTCTCTGCGTCGAATGTAGCGCACGCGGCCCACACCGACACCGTCTCCCGCAAAAACACCGCCACCTGCGAGTCCCGTGGTGCCGCGGCGGCGAGAACCGCAACCATGCGTAGTTCGTACGCCGCGAAGGCCGCCTTGTAGCGCAGCGGCCGCGACAGCGCCTCGTGCTCGGCCAGCAGCATGTTCGCGATGAACAAAAGCGTCCCCGCGGACTGCAGCGTGGCATCGTCCACAGCAGCAGCAGCTGCGGCGTCGCCGCGGAGGCGTGCGGCTCGGTGGGCCTCCTGCACCTGCGTGTCGCAGAGGAAGCAGAGCACGTACAGGAAGGTCTCCGTCATGGGCAGGCGCCGCAGCATGTGCTGCACGACGCCCTCACGGCATGCGCCGTCGCTCTGCGCACCATTCAGCAGCTCAACAAACTCGGCGAGGTCCTTCTCGGTGCGAAACATGTGCGGCATGTGCGGCCCACGCACATTACGCGCCGACGCGAAGTAATCGAGCAATGAGGCCCACAACGCTGCGGCTGCATTGCTGCCGCACCCCAGCGATGATGTCGAGTGCGGTCCTGCAGCTGCTGCTCCTGCGTTGCTGCTTTCCTGTTGCTGGTGTTTAGCCAATAGGCGAGTGTACTGGAGCCGCTCCGCACTTTCGTCCTTGGCGAAGAGAAAGCGGTGCTTCGGGTCGGTGACGTGCGCCACACAGTACTCTGCGAAGTTCGGGCTCGACAGCTGCATGCGCACAACGCTCGCCACCAGCTCGTTCGACGCGTCCATCGCGTGGCCACAACAACCGCGCACACACGCACACAAACACTCGTTGTATGTATCCGAGTACGTGAGCGTGGTGCCCAAGCAGGATTATATATATATATATATATATATAT
>NW_008826878.1:0-4135 GCF_000691245.1 Trypanosoma grayi
GTGTGTGTGTGGGGCGCCGCTGCTGATGCTGCTTTTGTGGACGATGGCATCTCTGGGAGCGTACTGAGTGGGATGCATATGGAGCGATGATGTCCCCCACTTAATTGTGTGTTCGCCGAGTGGCAGAGCTCCCCTGTGTGGTATGATTCTTTCGTTTTTGTTTCATTGCTGCCCCGTTGTGGGCCTGGCGCCGCTCTATTATCCCTTGACGGTACATTCACTGTGCTCGATACCGTCGTTGGGAGGCGTCATTAACCCCTTATTTCCATTGCTTGGGCATTGCTTAGCACATGACTGTGTGTCCTCCGCTAAATCGTTTCTTCTTTAAATGACTCTTTTGTGGGCTTTGCACTGACTTTTGTTTTGTGTCCCCCTTGCTGTGTGTGGGCATCTCACACAAGGCGCATGGAGACAGGCCGACTTGCTTGCGTCCATGAATGCACACATGCACACGGGTAGTCGCCACGACTGCGTTGTTGCTGGTTTTTCTTTTTTTGTTAAACATGGGGTTTTTGGGGCTTTGTTTCCTGCGGGGTCTGTGCTTCTCCCTCCTCCATTCCATGCGCACTATCTTTCTTCTATTTCTCTCCTCCCTGCAGACCCCAGCTGTTGAAGGGGTATTGAATCATGGCGACAGTACGCCGCGTTGTGTGTGTGTTGGCTGCTGCTCTGTGCTGCACGGCCTTGTGCGTGGCTGCTGCTGCTGAGGAGGAGGAGGCTGCGAGGGCGAGGGTGGCTGACTGCGCTAAAGAAGTGTCCAACACGAGGGAGGCGCTGCAACAGGCCCGGGAGGCGTATGCTATAATTGACGACGTAAAAAACGAGGCCTTAAATGTGGTTGAGAACACCAGGAAAGCAAAAGTGCACACCGAAGCTGCAGTGAAGATGGCAAAAGAGGCAGTGACAAGTATTGGCAGTGGAAAGGAGGTGCTGAATAAGATTGCCAAGGCGGTGCTTGATACAGCGCTGCAAACGTTATTGGGAGAGGGCGATCTCAAAGCCGCTGCCACGAGTGCACAAACTGCGGGGGCTACTGCCCAAAGTGCCGTGGGAAGTGCTTCAAAATCTGAAGAGCTACTCCAGAAGGCAAAGGCATCAGCGAAGAAAGTGCTTGCTCATGCACAGGCGGCGGGGAAGGTGCCACCAGCTGCAGGGCATAACGCCGCAGTTACCTTGAGCGGAATACATGCGCCAAAAACAGAGCGTGCGACAGAGGCGCAGCAACTCTCCGCGGTGGAAGAAAATACTGCCAATAAAAAAGAGGATGCCGCACTTCTTGCTTCCAGTGCTCTAAAGGCAGTAGAGCAGATCGGGCAGGCGCTGACGAATATCAATAAGGCCAAAAATAATGCGGAACACGCCTCAACGAGTGCAAAGGGTGCGGAGGATAACGCCACGGCGGCAGATGGGAAGTTAAGTCGACCTGGGACCGAAGTGGGAAAACTCGCCGTAAACAAAGAGGCTAAGGACCTTGCTGTAAAAGCGCATGTAAGTGCAGAAGAAGCAGAGACGAACGCTAACCTGGCAACAACGAGTGCTGGCAATGCAGTAACGAACATTGTTGCTGCACTGACGGCTGCTGAAGAGATGAAGAAGCTTGCAGAAAAGGAACGTGACTCCGCTATGACAACAGTGGACGAGGCTAATAAAGCGAACAATGTCGCGGATGCTGCGCTAGCCAGTGCCAATGAGGAGTTGCAGAAATTTAAGACGAAAGTGGAGGAGTCATTAACAACGCTGGGTGAAACGAAGTCTTCACCTACCGATATCGAGTCCAGCGCGCCAGAAGGCACTGCGCACATGCCAAAGGAACAAACAGGGCAGACAGAGAACTCTGGAGCTGCGGGTGGATCAACGCGACTGACTGAATCGAGCACGGCAACCTCTGATCGTCGAAACAGCCCTATTGAAGGGATTTCATCGACGCAGGAGGGTATGTCTGCTGCGTTACCGGATGCGAGCAACGACAGTGTCACAGCAGGCCTATACGGAAGTGGAGTGACAGATGGCAGCGACATCCCTGCGTGGGTGCGTACGCCACTGATACTGCTGCTTGCCTGCATGGCCGTGTGGTAAGACGAGTGAGTGTGTGTGTGCAGGGTGCGACGATGGCCTCGTAATAATTGTGTTGAGTCTCGAGGGCTGCGTTCTTCATTATAAAGATTCTTTTGTTTTCATTTCACTGCTGCCCCGTTGTGGGCGTAACGCCGACCCACTTGCACTCGACGGTACATTCACTGTGGGAAGGGGAGGCGTGATTTCTTTTCTTTTCTTGCTTGGGCTTTGCTTTGCGCGGTGCTGTGCGCCGCCCACTAACTGTTTCTCCTGCTGGGGGATTCTCTTTTCATCCTTGTGTGTGCGTGGTGCGTCCTTCGCTGCGTCCCTCCCGCCATGTCTGCGCCACTCACACCAGGACACACATAAAGGGACGTGAGCGCCAGCAGTACAACTGCGTCCACGTGCGCTGCTGCTGCCTCGTCTCTCCTTCTTTNTTTGGGGCCTTGTGTGTTTGGACTCCAGCGGAGTTTGTGCGCCTCTTCCGCCGTCCAGTTCTCTTTTCTCTAATGGGTTTCTTTTAATCATGGTTGATGCCGCCTGTGTTGTGCCTGCTGCTCCCTTCCGCTCCGTGTGTGTGTGTGTGTGTGTTGGGGCTGCCTGCTGTGCAGCGTTTCTCGTTTCTCCTCCCTGCAGACCCCTCAGCTGCTCAAGCGATATTGAATTATGGCGACAGTGCGCCGCGTTGTGTTCTTGTTGGCCGCTGCTCTTTGCTGCACGGCCTTGTGCGTGGCAGAAACTGGTGCAGCTGATTTGTCACGTACAACTGATAACGCGAAGATAACGCTGACGCGGAAGTTTGACGTTACTAACTGCACAAAATCGTCCACCCCGGCTACTGGGAAGACCAGCGATGTTATTATTTCCACTAAGATTGCTTTGAAGAAGAAGGGTGACTCAGAAAAAACGCCAGAAATTCCGATTAAACCGTCTGAGGCAGTCAAAGTTCCCGATGGGTACAACTTAACACTGGAGACCTCACTGGATGTTAAATGTACGAAGGAAGGCACATCTGCGGAAATCCCTGGAACAACGTGTACCGTTCAGAAGGGTGAGGCAGCTTCCGACAGTATCACCCATGATGCCAACGTGGAGACCACTGCAACTGGCTACGGTCCCAATACGATCATGGAAAAAAAAGAACATAAAGTGAGTCTCACAGCTGGGTACGACGTGGAAATCATTGCGAACGTTGTGGCCAAATGCAGTCCTTTACCAGTATCCGATTTTTCTCTCTCGGCTGAAAAGAACATTTATCCTACGGACGGAAGGGGTGAATCGCCTGACCCTAGAGACCCTGACCAACGCGGACAAGGACTCTCTCTAAGTGGCGAGGAATCTGCAGGAGGCCGCGGGGCTGCGCTTGGTGAAGTGGATGCTGACGCACCACCCGGGAAACAAGGAAAATTGCCTGCGAGTGGTCAGATAACGCAACCCGCGGCAGCGTCTTCTAAACAGGAGGGCCCTGAATCCAGCACAAAGACTGAAAGGCTTCCTGAGGGGTCTACACGCACTTTCACTGCCACTGGAACTGGAACAGGAGCTGCGCAGGGTCTACCAAGTGCCAGCGCGAACCCCTCCGCAGGGAGTCGCCAGCCACATCTCGCGCCCCTGACAGAAGGCGGCGGCTCAGTCATTGAAGAGTCCACCAGGGAGGGGAAACGCATGGTGGACAAAGGTGCCACTGCCACTGAGTCACATGGTGCCCCGGAAACTGTTGCCACGCAGCCGCCTGAAACAGAAGCGCAAACAATTGTGGCACCTGCTGCTTCTGCTTCGCCGGATTCCGACGTCACTAGCAGCAGCTCCGGTGGTGAGGCGCACGCCATCCGTAACGCGGATGGAGTCAGTGGCTCTGCATCGTTGAGTGCGCCACTGATGCTGACTGCGGTGCTGATGTGTCGTTCTGTTTATTGACTGGCGTGTGCACAAGACATCAGTTCTCCTTCCATTCCGTTGAGCTCGGGGTTGTAATGTCTGCTCACAGCACTGTGTGTTTTGTTTTCATTTCATTGCTGCCCCGTTGTGGGCTGGGCGCTGTTTAATTCACCCGCGACTGTACTCACTTGTGCTGTGTGTG
>NW_008826879.1:0-4134 GCF_000691245.1 Trypanosoma grayi
ACCCCACCCTTGTGCAGCAGCCGTGGGAACACCTCAAGCAGCTTGCGCGGGTCCGGCACGCGGCACAGCAGGTTGGCCGCCAGCACGCCGTCGAAGCGCTCGTCGCACGGCACCTGGTACCATGACACGTCGTCGTAGCGGCTCGCAGGACTCGGCACTGCCGCACCATTCCCTTCGCTGGCCAGCAGATGCATCGCGTCACCGCGAAAGAACTGGCAGCGCTTCGGAAACGTCCCAAACGGCACGCGCACAGTGCGCTCCACCACGATGTCTCCCTGGTCAGGCGCAGTGTACTCCATGCGGAAGCTGCGGCTCTTGCCCCCCTTCCTAACAAACTCCTGCGCGAGGTGGACGAAAGTCTCAGAGTAATCGATGCCAACCACGCGGTCGAAATATTTGCTCATCTCAAGTGAAGAAGCACCGGTTGCACAGCCGATATCAAGTGCTGTTATGTTCTCCCCACCGGTTTGCGGTGGAAACTCCTTGAACTTAAGTGCCACACGTGTTGGGAAGTCGAAGGACTCACTGATGGCGCGCAGACGCTGCGCATAACTGCTGCGCGTTGGCGTGTAGTGGAATTCCATGTACTGCCGTGCGCTAATCTCGCTCTCGTAGATATCCGTGCTGACCTTTGGCTTTTCATCCACCCTGTGCGCGGAGCCATTCGCTTTCAGAGGATGCACCGCTGCAACAGGCTCGTCGGCAGACGCCGCCACCGCACCACCACAATCCGCAGCAGCAGCTACGGAGGGNTGCCCACAAGGACAATCGCCGCCGCGGTGAGAGCAGCGTTCTTCACACCAAGCAGCATAGCCTAAAATAAATAAAAATAAGTATTACGAGAAAAACAGTGTCGTTGTCTCTTCGTTCCCTGTGATGCTTTTTGGTGCACCCTTGGAGAGGAAGCGAAAAGAGCGAGGCGAACATGAAAGCACACCGAATGGTGAAGCACACACTGAGGCGCACCCCTCACCCCTCACACACACGAGCCACCAGCCTGCCACTGCCACAAGCCACCGTATGAAACCAAACACCACAAAGGCCGAATCGAACGGCTGCGAGTCCAACTCGCCTACGGGTTTGAAGCCCGCACCCAGCACCAGCTGAGCTCATCGTGGCACACTCCCGCACCATTATCGCCCTACACACCGCACTAACGCCTACACAAGCAGCAACAAGACGGATGAGACACGAGAGAGAGAGCCATATGGGAAACAGCAGCAAACAGAGAAAGCGCGCCACAACAAGAGTCGTAATGCCACCAACACACCCCAAGATCAGCCGGAGTCCCGAAAAGGAAATATTCACGACAAACAGCGCGGAGCCGCATCAAGTAAAACATACATAAAGAATTATTGACACTACCTGCCCTCAGTACCTTCATCGTCCCTGCTGATGGAGCCCCCACGACTGATCGAGTCGCGGACCTCTTGCGGCATCGGCTTGCTGATCCGCCGACGCGAGCCGTTCGGTGTATTCTGGTGGCCGTCCACTGTGGAGTCATCGGAGCTCCGCGGCAGCGATACATCCGCAGAGGAATCTTGCCCATCCCCCAGCGTTTTTTGTTGGCGAGAGCCTTCCGCCCGCGCGGTGCCATCAGCGTCCTGTGGGCCCTTCCTGCCACCCGCCGAGGCCCACAGCTTCCACCCCGCGCACGGCGGCGCATATTGGAATGAAAACTTCCACGAAACAATGATGCCCACAAGGACAATCGCCGCCGCGGTGAGAGCAGCGTTCTTCACACCAAGCAGCATAGCCTAAAATAAATAAAAATAAGTATTACGAGAAAAAAAGTGTCCTTGTCTCTTCTTTCCGTGTGATGCTTTTTGGTGCACCCTTGGAGAGGAAGCGAAAAGAGCGAGGCGAACATGAAAGCACACCGAATGGTGAAGCACACACTGAGGCGCACCCCTCACCCCTCACACACACACACACGAGCCACCAGCCTGCCACTGTCACAAGCCACCGTATGAAACCAAACACCACAAAGGCCGAATCGAACGGCTGCGAGTCCAACTCGCCTACGGGTTTGAAGCCCGCACCCAGCACCAGCTGAGCTCATCGTGGCACACTCCCGCATTGTCCGATATTGCATCTTACTTTACATTCGCTTTGGTACGCGCTGCGAATTTTGGGTTTTTTTTTGACACGCAAAAGTGTTTCATTAGCGTGGTGTAACGTTAGTTAGACGCGCATATCACTAGGTGTGTCTAATTGTCTATTTATCTTGCCTTAAGCGTCCTCTATATGGCACGTAATAGAGAAATAAACGTGGAGAGGGAGTGGCTAATGCAGTCCAAGGCATAAACAAGTGCATATTGGTGCCACAAAGGCACACTGAACACCGAAGAGGCGTACAGGGAGACCCGATTTTTGACGCAGAACGAAATAAGATAAAACTTTTTGTTTATTTTCGCTTGTCACGCGACACATTGACTGGTCGCTTGTTGAAATATGCAGTGCGCCGTGTTTTTTTTTCCGCACTGAACGTCGCTTGCATTGATGTAGAGGTAGTGGCACTTATAGTAGTCTTCTTTAAACGTTTGTTGCATTTTTTGTTTTGAATGCATGCATTCCACTCTACTTTGGGAAAGGTACTCACACAGAAACACACACAATCACAGGCACGCACGGAGAGACGCATTGATCGAGTCTCATGAACCCTGTATTGGATTCACCGGGCGGCACAATAATGAAAGGTATGGACCCATAAATCATGTTCCTGTTTATCCATTTGCTTCCGTCTCCCTACCGTACGTTATAGAGTTGAGAACGCAAAGATAACGGTTCTGTGGTTTTATCATTGTTGTTGTTGTTGTTGTTGTTGCTATTTTTCTTCTTGTTGCTCTACTCGTTGCCGTCGGGAAGAGAAATAAATTATAGTTGCACACGTACACAAATATATAAGCTCCCGAGAGCCAGATCCTATATGCCGGCGTCCCTCTCGTCCACCTCGTCAAAGGAGGGGGGGAGAGCCAAATGCGTCCATAACGGAGAGACGCATATGCGACGAGGTTAAGCAAGGATAGGAAGAATCTGTGCGTTCTGCGGCTTCTCAGGTTCCGCTTCGAGCGGCTCCTCCTCCTCTCTTTCGTCGCGGAATTCCGGGCCATTGGGGCCAACCGCAGCGGCGGCATGCCCGAAGGAGCTCAGCGTTGGATGCAGCCGCCGGCTAAGCGCAAGGGATGATGTCACGCCGGATGTCTGTTTCTGGAGGCCGCTCGGTCGCGTATTCTTTGTGCGTGGCTCGTAGAGTTGTGTCACCCCCTTGAACGGGTACGTCGCGAGGCGGTCCTGCACGACGGAGCTTGACGTCTGTGCCTTGTGGCGCACGTCAAACCGCACAACGAGCCGGTTCTTCTCATCCACGGCGTAGCGAGCGTTCTGTATGTTGGTCTTTGGCTCACCTGTCGCAGCAGCAGCCTCCTGCACAAACGCCAATGTGATTTCCTCACGCCTTGTGTTGAGCGCGATGTCCCAATCATTGCCGCGGAACCTCAGCGCGTGCTTTGTGGACTCGTAGCCATGTTCATCGATGGTGTGCACTTTCTGTGGAATGGGAAGGCCGTACACTCTGCGGGGCGCCCGCCCTTCTCCCACATCGATCGGGCTGTTGTGCGCCCCGTGTATGCGCAAGTTCATTTCTTGACGCAATTATATTTCCACTAACTGAGACTGCTGATGTTTCCCTCACTTTCCACCTTCGGCCTTCCCCTTTTCAATCTGTTTATTCGCAGGTTGGCGCACGTGTTAAGCACGTATGTTTCTCAGCGAAACCGCAAATTCCTCTTTCGCCACTAATCTCTTTGTTGCCCTTCGCCCTTCCAAGACTGCGCCACATTAACAGCGGAGAGAGAAACAGGAGGACAAACTCAGACAGTAACAGCAGTGATGTAAGTACTTCGACACCCCACGCACCCCACACCCTTTCATACGCACATGCAGGCTGCATAGAGAAGCGCACGCTCATTCGATCCACCACGCCCCCCTTCTGATTGTATATATATATATATATAGATATAGATATACCCCGAAACAAAATACAAGCATGCATTTAATGGAGGGAGGGTTGCTCTACACATATAAATTCACTATTCATAGTAAGAAAGCGCTTCTTAGCGTGTTCCTCCCCCC
>NW_008826880.1:0-4123 GCF_000691245.1 Trypanosoma grayi
CCGAAATATTCCGCAGGGGCATGGCGCACTCGATTTCCGCAGCGTTTTTCCACAGAGGGACGCCGCCTAAGCCGCATGGTTAAAACAAACCCCTATGAATTCATAACGCGCGGCGGGGTCCTCACCGCCGCGCCGCATTCACGCATGTTTTCTGCAACAAAGCCCCCCCACAACCCTACGATTTTACGCGGCCCTGCGATAAGAACGTTGTCCATTCACACGTGTTGAGTTAGCCCCGGCGGGGTCCACAACGCGGGTTAACAGCTTCAGGGTCACTGGCCAAAACCCTTGTGATGGCATGCGCGATTTCCGAACCACATTTATATCCCATGGGGCGCCGCGCGGGCTCTACCAGCCCCCCTTTTCCGCACGACAACGGAAATTTCCGCGCGTCCCTTCTGGCAAACCTGCCTGGAAAAAGGATGCCTTTAGATCAGAAATAAAAGCTGCCCCACCACAAATCACACCCAGGCGCTTGGAAGTATGCCCTGGAGGGGCCATGGCCTCGCAGCCCTCTTGTTTATTTTTTTTTATTTTTGGCCAAGCAATGAAACGTCGCCGTGGGCCTGACGGCTTTTCTTCCACGACTGCAAAAGGCACTATCCACCCGGTGGTGGCTGGCGTTGGCGCGGTTTGAATAACGCCAGCCTTCCCCCAGGCCTGGGCACCCCCTTCTGTCATCCTCAAGGTGGGCTCTCGTTCTCCTCTCCTGGAATGGGCCGGCGGCGGCACCAAGCCCCACACTGCGCCTAACCGTTCCAGGGCCTTGGAATCGAGTTGGCCCCGGATCCGGCGCAATGAGAAAGTATCCACATCTATCTTTTGTAACGGAAACCTTCTTTCACCGTTCTTATCGGCCACCCGCGTGTGATGGGTGCGTCGCAAAATGCTGTGCCCCTCAAAAAGCTTTCCATACCCCTTTCTACCAACCGGATGGGCCCATGGAAACATAGCCCAACTTCTGACCTCGTCTAAATATGTGCCGTTAGGTGTGCCGACTTGTTTACCAAAGCGACCCAAGGCCCTATGTAGCGAGCTGTGCTGCGTGGCAGTTCTGGGTGGTCTGCGCGTTTCCCCACCTGAGCCAGCAGCCGGGGGTTGAGATCGTTTTCGATCACCGCTGCGGCGGCATGCGCCAGCGTGCCTCTTTTTATGGAATGCTCTGTCATACCGAATGGGCGGAGAACGTTTTCCACGCCTCTTGTGGTTATCGGGGGAAAGTCCAGGAATAGTCCTCTCTCCCCCTCTCAGCTTCATCTCCCCTCTATATTTTTGTTGATCTCACGCAGAATGTGCCTCCCCCCTGAGAGAGCTAAGGCCAATGGGGCAAGTAGGCTTTCCCGGCCCAGTTGAGAGCACTGAGCCGACCGATCCTCCAGCGCATGTTTCCTCAATGGACCGGCACAGCGAAACAGAGATCAAAATACCAAAAACAACAAAACACAAAAACAAAAATACCCAAAAAAGGAACAAAAACAGAAAAACACCAAAAAATAACAAAATACATAACAAAACAAAGGGACCTCCTTTCACATAGAAATTAAGCAAAAACGAACGTGCTCTACGATGGTGGCTGATGGAGCGGAGCCATCGACGANCACATAGAAATTAAGCAAAAACGAACGTGCTCTACGATGGTGGCTGATGGAGCGGAGCCATCGACGAAAGTCGTGAAGACACGAGGAAGAAAAAAAAAACAACGAATGTTCCTTGGTGATGCCGGCCGCCCCATCGTGGCACCAAGGTCCAGTACCCCGTATTGTCGGGGGAAGCCAAGCGCCAGCAACGTTCGCCACCTGGAGAACTTTGCGGCGCCCGGCTTACGGCATCACACAGTNGGGGGGGGATACCAAAACTAACAACAAATCGCGCCACTCGGTGCGGTTTGATTTTGAATGTTGTTGGAAGAGCTTCCCAATCTATGAACAGAGCTTTCTTGCCTAGTGAATATGTTGTAAGTTTTTTTTTGGAGTACAGCAATTTCGCTCTACCAGCTAGATATTACCCATGCCGGGCGTGGCGTGGCCCGGTCCTTTTTCAGGGCCAACAAATCACCGATAAGATCCAATTCCCATCTCTCCATTGGACAGACTTGCTTTGTTAGGCTGGGATTTTTTTTTCTGCAAACCGGCCGATGCATGTGGGCCGGGGTTCCCGCTGCGGCCGGTAAAGTTAACAGAATTCTTGCGTATTGAGCCGCTCTGCTCCTGGATTATCGCGGGGTTATAATGAAAAGGGGGCCATGTTTCTTCCCGAACCTCGAAAGCGTTCCTTTCCGCAAATTCTCAGAATCTTTTCGTTATGGACATCTTTGTTTCAAAGCCAAAAGACTCCATATAGTTTTGGCAATAGGGCTGCCCCCCGGCGCCCGCTCCACCACGAACGGGGTGCCGGATGGCGCTGGAATAATTCCAACCCCGTTTACTGACGCATTGAAATGCGGAAGCGCCTGCCGTAGGAGAGTCTACCATTTTGGGGGGCATATTTCGGGAGATTTTGTGGGCGCTGCCGCTTCGCGGAACCTGGCGGCTTGGGTTGGTATTCCTGCCCAAATACCCGAGGAATTTCTCTTTTTTATTTGAGTTGATTCTTTTTGAGCCGGTGGGTATGAATTCCAATGCTTCCTAGGCCGCCTTGTTCGTTGTTTTCCGTGGCCGATAATCGTTTTTTGGATTGAAGGATGTATTTCGCAACTTTGCATAGAATGTTGCGCCGTAATGCCTGACGCGGGCGCTGCGGTAACGCCGCGCTTTCCTTGGCGAAGGGGCAGCGTACTTTTTTGCCTTTCTGAACCGCCTTAAAAACAGGGTTGCCCTCCAACCGGGAATCGCCAATGGTGTTGGCGACGGCTTGGGCCTTTACTCCGGTATGTCCCCCCTCTGCCCGCCCGGCGCGTGACTGACAATATAGCCGCCCACTGCCTTCTTAATGCGCGGCGGATATTCCTTCTTGGCGGATGGAATATCCTCCAGCTAAGAAATTGGCCCACACTTGTCCAAAAGCAAAACCCGGTTCCTTTGGCGATGAAAAACTTCCGCAAGATGCTGCGAATAATTTTTGTGGTGGCACAAATAACAAGTACCCCAATCTCCCCTCCCAAGGCCCGTTTGTTTTCTTATGGTCGGAAAACTTTTTTCTGGGAGCCTGCGATAGGAATGGTCAAGCCTTACCCTACTTGCTGAGAGGGGGTCCTATAACTTAAAATAATACGTGTCTTCTTATCTTGCGCAAGGAAAGTGTCGCAAAGCGTAATTTGAGACGCCCACCCAACCCAACCCTCTCCGCCTCCGCGCGGGAGGCGGGTTAAGGGCGCTTTCAGCACCTTCGTTTCGTCAGTAGGACTACAAGCTTTAACTTCCTTATAAGGGGAAGGCCTTGAGGTTACTGGAAGTCCCCCTTTCTATGTGTACGAGGGGCAAGGGGTTTCGAAATGGGATCGAGATAAAAGGTCTCGCTTACTTTCTCTCTCTCTCTCTCTCCCCCTCTTTTACTTAATAGGGGAAGGTAAGGTATAGACTATTCTGGGCCCTTGCATTCAGCCATTTCGTTGTCCAGAGCTCTTGGTTCAGGCGTTCCGAAAATAAGGGCACGCGGTTACTGCGTATGGAGCGCTCCGTTTAACTGCTGCTCGGATGATTGGCGGGAAGTTATCATTTCGACGATGTATCGTAATTTTCCTGCTGCCGTTATGTGTGATACGCACGGCGTGTGGATCGGACAGAACTAGTCAGAGCGCTGGAACTTTTTATGCGGCCGTCTCCGGCGTTGTGCGATATGAGAGCGTCAGTCAAGTTTTATGCGTATATTGGTTTCTAAAAAAGTGATCCCTTGGTGATGCCGGCCACCTCATCGTGGCACCAAGGTCCAGTACCCCGTATTGTCGGGGGAAGCCAAGCGCCAGCAACGTTCGCCACNGTGTGGATCGGACAGAACTAGTCAGAGCGCTGGAACTTTTTATGCGGCCGTCTCCGGCGTTGTGCGATATGAGAGCGTCAGTCAAGTTTCATGCGTATATTGGTTTCTAAAAAAGTGATCCCTTGGTGATGCCGGCCACCTCATCGTGGCACCAAGGTCCAGTACCCCGTATTGTCGGGGGAAGCCAAGCGCCAGCAACGTTCGCCAC
>NW_008826881.1:0-4122 GCF_000691245.1 Trypanosoma grayi
TATATATATATATATTTATTTATTTATCTAATATGTCGCCGCCACTGTTCGCATAGAGCCAATAGCGGAGAGACGCATATACACAGGTTAACAACACCGAAACCCTTGCCTCCATTCACCAACAAAGAGCAGACTCACGTGGTCCTCCACGAGGCTGATCCACAGATGAAGCGAGGCAACAAAATCGCATGAGCACAGTCATGCAGATAAAGTTTTTTAAAAATAAGCTGCACGTTCAGCATAACCAAGCCATCACTCTAGCAAAGCCTTTTGAAGTACAACTACAGGTGTTTTCAACCCGATGTGTGGGTCACACAACGTAAGAGAAACAGTGCATGGAACTTTTTTCGACTAATATCAGACACATATTGAATGAACTCGTTACAAGAGAGCTGCTGAACCGTGAGGGATCTTACGAGGATGTCCAAAGTGTCATCACAGGCATGGATCTCTCCCAGAAGGTCTAATACTTGTGCCTGTCGGTCATCCGCAGGAACAATGCACTTCGAATGTACCTCAGCAGAGTTCTCAACGTCTTTGAAAGCTGTTACCGAGTGCTGTATTTTTTTCATTTTTGCAGACATCTGGTTTATTCTATCTCGTTGTTGCTGTAGTAGATTTTTTTTTCGCCGCATTTCTCTATGGCATGCTTGCAGTTTCCCAAGTAGAGGCATACTATCCTCTCTTAGGTTGAGGTAAGTCGTCGAAAAACACTCTTGCCAAGAAACAATGAGGCGAGCCGCCAGTTGAACTGATGCAGAACACTGTTCTTCGACGACTGAAAGTGGCTCAGAACGTGTCGCCTCTCTCTCACGTGAGATATCCCTAGTACAGGGCCTCACATGAGGAAGCGTTTCGGCCGCAGGTATAGCAGCGGCGTAATTACCAGCATTATTCCCACTTCTCTGTTGCTGTAGTTGCTCTGAATGAGATTCATCCTTTATGAAGTTGTCAAGATTCTCCTGGAACTCCTTACTGAGACCCTTCAGGATGGCCAATAGAGGGCAGGGAAACCGCTCGGTCTTCAGTGATGGCAGATCCTCGAGACGTACCGCAATGTCTTGCGGCGTCCCTTTATTCGTTAGCGTACTAGTGGGGTTGCGAAGCCGCACACGACATTTGGGCAACGCCACCGGGAAGCTTTGCGGTATGATGAAGCCAACATCCATCTCTTTGGGAGTGCTGCTTCCCACCGGGGTGATGCGAAGCCGGAAACTCAGAGACACCACGCGGTGCTGGTCCTTTTTGATGAAGCAAATACTTGCGGGGTAGATGGTAGCAAAGGGGACAAACTCCTCCAAGTAGCGTGCAACAGCTTGCACCGTTCTCGGGTCGGTATAAATACTGGACAAGTTATCAGGTATGGTGCAGTACTTCAGGCCCTTCAGCCACTTCTCCTGGTGATTCAAAGGGGCGGCATCATTATGCCCCATCGCTACACCGACTCACACCTTTGCACACACACACGCCTCTTGTGAGGCCCTAGACATATAAATAGCAAAAAAAGAAAAGAAATGGCAAATCGTAAAAGGAAGACTGCATTAATGAATTCATTGAAAACATTGAAAGCCAAAAAAAAAGCAGAATGGGAACCATTCACATTGAATTGACGTAGCCAGCACCACTCACCCGTCCAACGCCTTTTTGTTCGTCTTCATTGAACGTGATTCAACTACGCAGTAGCAAGTACACACACAGAGAGAGAAAAAAAAAAGTACGTGAGAAAAAAACGGGGAGACGAAGTCTAGAAAACACATCCACGCACGTCCCAGCGCCTTGCTAAGAGAGCATCGCCTTTATCTGGACACGGGCGTCCGCTAAGTTCCCGTCGGCAAGGTTGAGCACCGCCTTCACCACGTCTGGGCCAACCTCTGGGAATTCCCTCCGCAGCACCTCCTCATTCCCTATTTTGGAAGGTACCTCAACTTTACCGTGATTCGGTCTATTGCGTGGCGGGGCTGAAGGCAACGGTGAGCCAGACCCCGTTGCAGTCGTTCGATTCACAGCTTCCGCCACATGACCGAACAAAAACCGTGCTTCAAACTGTTTACGACTGAGGTCAGACACAAGACGAACATACTCGTCACAGGAAAGCTGCCCAGCCTTTAGGGACCTCTCAAGCAAATCCATCAAGTCATCCGAGGCGTGGATCTCCCCAAGAAGCTCCAGAGCACGCGCATGCAGGTCATCAGCAGGAACTATGCACGTGGAGTGTACCTCTAAGGAATTCGGAAGGTGAGAACAGGTGGATACGAGACGTTCCACCTTCCACATAGCGGGAGCGTACTGTTGAAGCTCTTCCTTTCTCTTCCCAAGCAACGCCCGAGCCTCCCTTAGTGCACCGTCAGACTGATAGAGACGCTGAAGGTGACGAAGGGCCTCTTCCCTGGTTTCCAAGTACTTATCAGCCTTGGACAGCACATGGAGCAGAACCGCCTCGGACGCACGCCGAATAACAGCATTTCTCTCAGTGTCAGAGAATGTCGTCGCCCCCCCGCCTCGTACAGCACCAGGTGCAGCCGTTTTGCTCTGCCCAGCAAGATTTACCGGAATCAGAGGAAATTCTAGTTCAAACTGCTCTGTTAGTGCCACCAAAATCTCCAATAATGAGTAGGGTGGGGTGGAGCCCTTGAGGAGGGAAAGCTCGCACAGCTGCACACTACCATTTGGTGCCAACACACGTGATGACTGTCGCGTCGTCCATTTCACGCCCTTGTGGGAACAACGGTTCGCCATGACACTGCAGAAGGGCAATACAGAGGGAAACATGGAGGGGAAAAGAACCCCAACGTGGAGAAGGGCCGTTTCAGTGTCGCGGCAATTCGCCTCGGTCTTGTTAACACCAGGTGGCACAACATATAGCGGACAGACAAGAAACAGTAGAGACTGATTATCCTGTTTTAAAAAGGAACAACTAATAGTGCCGAAGTTGTGTATATACGCCAAGAATTCCCCAATATATGTGCTGATCGCCGTTGCGGCAGCTGGGCTGTAGTGCATCAGCAAGGCTTCCACGGTCGTGTGACTCCGCAGCTCCTCTGGAGTCATCGTTGCAGACGCACCTTTTTTCTTGGGGTAAAGAATTTAGAAAACTATATAAACCCAAATATCCACCTTTGTTAAAGGCACTGTCAAAATAATTAAAAGAATGAGAGCAAGCAGATGAGGTTGCATGATCGTTTGCATATTTGTGCACGATGAGTGAACGTGCCAGTGTAGATGAATGCAGGTGGATTTTTTAAAGGCAATGCAGAGTAAAGAAAGAAAAAAAAACACAAGAATGTAGCACCACAGAAACACAGCACACAGGCCATTCAATTTTATGATGAAAAGGCAGTCCACCGTATTTCCATGTTCTTTCTTTTCAGCTGTGTGTATATATATATATATATATATATATGCTTTTTCAGCATTCGTGAATTTTCTTTGCCACATTGCAACATACTTTCCATGAATAATCCTACTCAAGCGGTGCCTCCTCGCGCGTATGCCATAAACAACCCCACGCGCGCACGCAGGTAAGCAAGCTGAACGAGGTATCCGCAGTATGTAGCTATCAACATATATAAAGATATATATATATATATAAAGAAAGGAGAGGGACAGAAGAAAGAAAATCTTTTCATATGTAAACGCGAATAAAGATGCGTTTAATGGTGTCAAAAACTAAGGAAGATGTGGTCTGAAGAAAGGATACACTGGCAGGAGAGACAGAGAGGAGAAAACAAAAAGGGTTTGGATCAAAGAAAACACACACACATACACCGACAAGGAAGCAACAGTATTTCGAAGGAAACATTTTCACCGTTAGTGTGCTTGTTCCACCTTCTCTTGCATTTCTTCCACACGTCTACTTACAGACACAGCACACGCCACCAAAGAAACAGGCAATTCACGGCCCTGTCCTTCATTCAGAATTGATAGATTTGCCTCCTTTTAGCATTAAGAGAATTTTTCCCCATTGAGAAAGACATACACATATTTGTTTTTCCTCTAGTACCTGTGCGCTGCCTCACTCATCGCCGCCGCTTGCCTTGCAGGCCGCCACGACGCGCGCCCCGCTCAGGAGATTACAGCAGGAAGAGAGAAGAAAGAAAAGCAAGGGGAGGACGACCCCCCCCC
>NW_008826882.1:0-4122 GCF_000691245.1 Trypanosoma grayi
CAATCAGAACGCAAACCAACACCAAGTTGGAGATACACCAGGACATAGCGCGCCTCCTCCCTGAAAACACAAGTGTTTTTTTTTCGTTTTCTGGCCAATTCCACTTCCCTTCCAATGCGAAGGACGAAAAGCCGCAGCCGCCGCCCCTCATGCATGCCTGACGTGATATGGCGGGGTAGGGGGAGAAAAAGTAAGGCCACTGCGAGAATCGAACTCGCGACCCCCACTTTACGAGAGTGGTGCACTGCCACTGTGCTAAGCAGCCGTGCCCCCTTCCTTCTCCTCCCCCCTGGAGGAGCCTCTCACCTCCACTCCCACCCCCCCACGCTCACACTCAGACAGCGAGAGGGACAGACCCCCCCATGCATGTACGAATATATGCCGCATGCATATGAGCATGCGTCTGTGCCTGTCTGTCTGTCTGTCTGTCTGTCTGTGTGTCTGTGTGTGTGCATGGTGGAGCAGAGGGGAGTCACCATGCTACATTTCCACCTGGTGCTAAAGAGAGAAAAAGGGGTGGAGTAATATTTTCCCAGACACAAGACGAAAGGGCGGGGCGAAATTTGACATGTCACATTCATTCANCATGCATGTACGAATATATGCCGCATGCATATGAGCATGCGTCTGTGCCTGTCTGTCTGTCTGTCTGTCTGTCTGTCTGTCTGTCTGTGTGTCTGTCTGTGTGTCTGTCTGTGTGTCTGTCTGTGTGTCTGTCTGTGTGTCTGTCTGTGTGTCTGTGTGTGTGCATGGTGGAGCAGAGGGGAGTCACCATGCTACATTTCCACCTGCTGCTAAAGAGAGAAAAAGGGGTGGAGTAATATTTTCCCAGACACAAGACGAAAGGGCGGGGCGAAATTTGACATGTCACATTCATTCAGAGGCGTTTCTTCTTGCTTTGTGTGTATGTTTTTTTTGTTTTTCGTTCTTTCCTCCTCTCCTTCATGCCTTTAAAATAGCCCACACAGAAATGTCTTTGGCATTATGCTTGTGTGTCCTCTCTTCGTCGTCGTCGTCCTTATGCCTATCTCCCCGCGTCTAGAGACTCCCCAAGACGTGGCCAAAGGAGGCGTTGTTGCCGTGCTCCTCCTTNTCCTCTCCTTCATGCCTTTAAAATAGCCCACACAGAAATGTCTTTGGCATTATGCTTGTGTGTCCTCTCTTCGTCGTCGTCGTCGTCGTCGTCCTTATGCCTATCTCCCCGCGTCTAGAGACTCCCCAAGACGTGGCCAAAGGAGGCGTTGTTGCCGTGCTCCTCCTTGAAGTAGTCACACAGCTGGGTGCGGGCACGCAGCGCGTCGATGAGCACCTGATCGGGCAGGTTGATGAGAAAACTGCTACACTCCCGGTAGTACGCCTCCGCGAAGAACAAGACACCGCGCCAGAGCTGCATGTCCTTCTCCCACGTTGCGTCCTTCGCAAGCGGTAAAAGGACCTCTTGATGAACAAAGCGAACAAGGTCCGTGTGGGGCCGCTGAGCGTGAATGCCACAGGCAAGGATCAGGGTCGCCATCAGTTGCGAGGGGACAGGCGCCCCGCCGCTGTGCTGCATCAGCTGCCGCACCGCGCTCTTTATCTCCTCGGGGCCATACAGAAGCTCGGCTGTGGCGTCGTCAAAGGTGCGTGACAGCCTAAGCAGCACGCCAATGACCTCCTTCGTTGTGAGTGTACTGATTGGGAGGTCCTCCGCAGTCTGCGACTTGGCGGCCACAGCAGCTGTTGCAGCAGCAGCAGCAGCAGGCGACGGGGACGAGGATGGATTGGCGTCACCGAGAATGCCGCGTGATTCCGCCCGCGCCACACCGGACGACGCCGATGCTGCCTGGCTGTGCGCTGCATGAGCGTCAGTGGCGACGGACTCGTGTGGCGCGCGGTGCAGGTAGATGAGGAGGTCCACGCGTGAGAGACCACGAGAAGCGCCGTCGGAGATCCGCACAGAGGACCGCACCAGCACCTCACGCACGACATCTTGGATGAACTGGTGCAGCTCCTCGCCCCGCATGTGCGCCACTCCACCTGCTGCATTCGCCCCCACAGCAGCGGTGGCGGCCTGTTGTTGCTGCTGGAGTTGCATTTGTACAAAGTGCAGGAACGCACGCAGGTACACCCGCCTCAGTTCTTCCGCCGTAACAAGACTCATAAAAGGGGCGATAAACCGCACATCGTGCAGAGACGCAGTGTCGTCCACTGTGGCGCCAGCAGAAGAGACGGCGCGGTACAACAGCGGGATTGCGCTGCCGTCGAACATCACACGCGCATGCCCCAGCAGCGCTACAGCTGTTTGCTCTAAATCCGTAGCCGCTGCATCGGTCCCTGGTCCCATTAACCGCAACTCAGCGCTGATCGCCCAGAGTATCTTCTGCACCAGCAGTGTGGCGTCGCCGCTGTGCCGGCGCAGGAACGGCATGACGTTCGACATGAACGCCAGCGTGCCCACCCGGAACAACCGCTGGCACATGCGCCGCACATCCACGTGCTCGGCGAGCAGATGTATCATCGCCTCATTCTGCCGCTCCACGCACTCCTTGAAGACGCTAAAGAGAGCGGGGAAGAGCTCCTTCGGCTGCCGCGCGCACAGCATGAGAAAAGGCCCGAGGTGCCGGTCAAGCGCGTCGGCGAGTTTCCGCATCTCCCTCTCGCGGAGCGTGGCGACGTCAGTGTTGTCCTCACTCTTCGCCGCTGTGACATCAACAACGACACTGCCACCACCAGAAGAGGGCGAAGGGAGTTTCGCGAGTGGGATGGCCGCCATCTGCCGCTTCGCGTAACGCACCAGCAGCGACTCGGCGCTCTTGTCAATGACGCGGCGGCCGTCGGGGCCACCAGCGGCGAGTAGCGCACCCAACTGCGTCACCGCCAGTCGCCGCGGGTACTCACTCCACGCAGCAGCGAGGTGCAGCAGGCTGTTCACGGCGTAGCGGCGATACACCACCCGCTTCACCGCGAGGTTCTTCAGGAGCCACATGCCCAGCAGGCAACGCGCCTTCTCCGCAGAGAGGCAGTAGTGCTTGTGAATGTAGTGCCACACGTAGCGTGTGAGGCGCGGGCACTGCAGCAGAGCGTCGAGGAGCAGCGCCGGCTGCTCCGCCTCCGTCAGTAGCTCCATGACGCGGCACAGCAAGTGACTGTACACACACGGCGTTTGAACGCTGTCGTCGCGGAAGAAACGTGACGCGCCGTCGGCTGACGTCTCCCCGTTCTTGTCCCCGTCATTGTGCACACCCGCCTCCGCTTCGCGTGGACGCTTGCGGTCGCCGAACGCACCGACGCTGTCATGCGTGGACTGGAGCCACTCCACCGGGTTGTCGGTGTCTATGGTGAAGGTGGCGTGGGAGTGCAGCTGCAGCGACGCCCCGTCCTCCTCTTCCGGCGCGGCAGTGATGGCGCTCATGAAGGCAAACGCGTTGGCCCCCCGCTCCCGCACCGGCGCCTGCGCGGAGAAGAGCGTGAAAAGCACCTGCATCGTGAGATGGTAAGCTGACGTGATTGGTGGTGGCGACGGCGCTGCCTTGTCGCGCGCATTATTATCATTATTATTACTGCTGCTGCTACTATTGCGGTACTGTTGAAGGTCGCGACGCAGCCGCACGCACACGGCATCGAGGGCCGAGTCCATCATCGATGATGGGAGTTGCGCCAGCGCACGCGCAATCAGTGCCTGTACCTCACGCACGCGAACCTCCGTCTCCTCTGCGACCGTGTCGTAGGCGTCGAGCAGCGAGAAGAAGCCCGCACGCAGCATCACCGCGAGCCCAGACTCACTGTCGAGCAGCTGCGTGCCTCTCGCGTACATCGCAGGGCTTTCCTTGAGGTGCTCGAGCAGGCGACCGACGGGGATGCCCTCAACGCCCTGCTGCTCGATGCGGCGCTGTCGCAGGATCTCCTCGCGCTGCGCCTTCTTCGCGGCAGCGTACTGCATGCGCTCCAGTCCCTGCAGGTGGAGGGCCTGGATGCCCTGCTCCGTCATGATGTCCATGCGGCGGATACTCAGCAGCACCATCTCCACAAGGGCGTTGACGGACACCGGGCCGACGGTGCTCTGCAGCAGCGCCTCCTTGCCGCTGCCGCTTGCGCCGCCGCCGGGCAGCTGCGTCGCGTCGTCAAGGTCGCCGAGATCGCCAG
>NW_008826883.1:0-932 GCF_000691245.1 Trypanosoma grayi
TTCATGCATGTTCCCCGTACATCATTTGGCCTAAAATGGCTATAATTCAGGGAGAGGGGTTTCGATTGGGGTTGGTGTAATATAGTGTTCTTGCTGTATGGTATAAATAATTATATGATATTTCTAAAACTGTATATTAAAGTTAATGATCTATATATAATAATCAAACAAATAAATGAAATCGAAAATAGAAAGATTAATAAAAGATAATTAAAGATGTATTTGAATTAGATTAAAATATAAATAATGTGGTGTGGATATGGTTGAGTTGGTTGCGAAACATTGGCCAAAATCCCAAAATGGTGCTTTTCGGGAGGGGCGTTCAACTTTATGGCCGGAAATTCATACAGGATCCCCGTACATCATTTGGCCAAAAATAGCCTATTTTCAGGGAGAGGGGTTTCGATTGGGGTTGGTGTAATATAGTATTTAATTCCGTTGTTTAGGTGTTAGGTGGTAAAATGATAAAGGTTTAATGTGGGATGTGTTGTTGATTTCATCTCTTGGTATACTTTCGTTCCAGGAGCAGAGGTTTATTTTGTTGGATGGTATGTTTGTTTAAGTGATGTGGGTAGGGTGTATCTTGTGAGAGGGGTAGAGGTGTTTAGTGGGGTAGTGTACTCTTGTATTTGGTTGGGTTGATGGTTGGTGGTTTACTTGGTGTTTGTATTGTGGGGTGGGGTGGGGTGGGTAGGGTGGGTTTGGGTTTGTGTATACATTGGTAGTTTTGTTGGGTGGGGTAGGTTGCGGTGTCTAGAATGCTTATGTTAATATTTTACAAAATTGGTGTCTGAAATTCCAAAAACGTACTTTTCGGGAGGGGCGTTCAACTTTATGGCCGGAAATTCATACAGGATCCCCGTACATCATTTGGCCTAAAATGGGCTATTTTCAGGGAGAGGGGTTTCGATTGGGGTTGGTGTAATATAGTA
>NW_008826883.1:1100-4117 GCF_000691245.1 Trypanosoma grayi
TATTTTCAGGGAGAGGGGTTTCGATTGGGGTTGGTGTAATATAGTAAAATTGGATTTGGTGTTGTGGTATTATAGTGGTTAAAGGTTTATTTGGTTTAATTTAGGGTTGTTCAATTCTTGGGGGTATGGTATTTGGTTGATTTGTGGTGAAGTGTTAGGGTAGGGTATTTGTTATCCTTGGGTGGGTTGGGGTGGGTTGTGTTGGTTGTTGTAGCTGTGCTATTAAACTTTTTGATAAAATTGGTGTCTGAAATTTCAAAATGTGGGTTTTCGGGAGGGGCGTTCAACTTTGTGGGGCAGAATTCATGCATGTTCCCCGTACATCATTTGGCCTAAAATGGGCTATTTTCAGGGAGAGGGGTTTCGATTGGGGTTGGTGTAATATAGTATTAAAACTTTATGGTTGGGGATTTGGTAACATTGTTAGTTTATTTATTTGGTGGTATAGGATTCTGTATTTATTATAGGCTTGTTTACTTCTGGGGGTTGTATTCTTAATTATTAATTTTATGGTGTTATGTTTCGGAGTTGGGGTCTGGACACTTGTACCGTAATATATTAATTTTATATGATATTATTTTAACTATATTTAAGTAAAGTTTTATTATCTTTTATATGAACTGTAGATTCGGTTCTATAGTTTAATTTAAATTATATTAAAGTTTATTTAGATAGAAAAGTATCATATTATTAAATTAAGATTGGGGGTGGGGTTGGGTTGTGTGGTTAATATGTTGTGGCTATGGTTTGGTGAAAAATCCCAAAATGTGAGTTTTCGGGAGGGGCGTTCAACTTTATAGGCCGGAATTCATGCATGTTCCCCGTACATCATTTGGCCTAAAATGGCTATAATTCAGGGAGAGGGGTTTCGATTGGGGTTGGTGTAATATAGTGTGTGCCGGGTTATATGTGCAATGTTGTAATAATTATTTAATTGAGATATGATAAAGTTTAATTTTAATATATTTAATTTTATATCAATCAATAAATAAACGATGTAAAATATTATTATCGATAAAGTAAAAGTTAATTAAAATGTGATATTAAAGATACTCTATTTAAAATTTAGAATTATGAGGATCTAAAATCCCAAAATGTGGGTTTTCGGGAGGGGCGTTCAACTTTATGGNGGGAGAGGGGTTTCGATTGGGGTTGGTGTAATATAATAATAATTCGGTGGGGTGGTGTTTAATGAATTTTATTTTAATGATTATTAATTTAATATTATTTATTTTTGATCTATAATATACAATATACATAAAACGATATAATAATAAGATGGTTTTGATATATATAAAGTTAACTATAAAGATTTCTAATATATTAAAATTTGAATTATTAAACATTAATGTTGGGTGGGGGTGGGGTTAGGATGAGGGTTAGGGTAATGGTTAGGATGAGGGTTAGGGTAATGGTTAGGGTGGTGGTTAGGGTAATGATTAGGGTAATGGTTAGGGTAATGGTTAGGGTAATGGTTAGGGTGGGGATGGGATGGGAGTTAATATTATTGTTATAAAGATTTAATAAAATTGTGGTCCAAAATGTTAAAAACGCGGTTTTCGGGAGGGGCGTTCAACTTTATGGCCGGAAATTCATACAGGATCCCCGTACATTATTTGGCCAAAAATAGCCTATTTTCAGGGGGGAGGGGTTTCGATTGGGGTTGGTGTAATATAGTACTATTATTAAATTTAAATTGAGTATAGTTAATCTGTTTATTTTTAATTGATTATTTTATATATATTATAGTCAAAGATTATACTTAATTTTAAAGTTAACGATAAAGTTTAATAAAGGTTTAAGGTTAAAATGTATTCTAATTATACTTTATATCTTTGATTCTTCATAGTGCTGCTTCTCTGGGTGGTGGGGTAACACGTTGTTATGATGTTTTGTGTACACGGTTATAGTACTTGACTGGTGGGGGTGAATGTTATTATGCTTGGAGTTTAGGGTGTGGCATTACGTTGAGTCGGTAGGGGTATGGTGTTTAGTGGGGAGGGGTAATGGTTTAGTGGGGAGGGTGTGGGTGGGTAGGTGGGTAGGTATGGATCTGCATTAATATATTTTAATAAAAATGGTGTCTGAAATTCCAAAATGTGGGTTTTCGGGAGGGGCGTTCAACTTTATAGGCCAGAATTCATGCATGTTCCCCGTACATCATTTGGCCAAAAATAGCCTATTTTCAGGGAGAGGGGTTTCGATTGGGGTTGGTGTAATATAGTAATAATTAATTCTTTGATTGTAGTTTATGGTTATCTTTATTGTATATTTTTATTTTATTATTTATTTTATAGTGATTTGTTTGTTAACTTTATAGATTAGATTCAATTATGATAAATTATATTCGACTTAAAATTATAAAAATTACACACCCTGAAATTCCAAAATGTGGGTTTTCGGGAGGGGCGTTCAACTTTATAGGCCAGAATTCATGCATGTTCCCCGTACATCATTTGGCCAAAAATAGCCTATTTTCAGGGAGAGGGGTTTCGATTGGGGTTGGTGTAATATAGTATAAATTCATGGTGCATTGTTACTTTGTTTTATTTCTTGGTGTTGTGGCAATATGTTGGGTGTACTTTAATTTTAGTATTTTATTATTTATTTATTTCGTGGGTGTTGTAGGTGTGGGTTATTATTACTTTTTGTTTGTTTATTTATTTGTTTAAATTTGGGTTGTTGTTTATTGCTGGGGTTGTAGTACTTATCCTATCTTGGTGGTGGTATATTTAAAATTTTAAGAATAGTATATTTAAAGTTAGATTAATTTTTATGATCATTATAATAAACAAAACAACAGATACATGAAAAGAAAGGTAAAATATGTATCAACTTTATGTATAGAATTATATATCAATTATGGTATTTATTATTATGGTGTTTTGCATGATGCACCTCATTATTTGGTGTTCTAAAATTACACTAAAATGTCAAAAACGTGGTTTTCGGGAGGGGCGTTCAACTTTATGGCCGGAAATTCATACAGGATCCCCGTACATCATTTGGCCAAAAAT
>NW_008826884.1:0-4117 GCF_000691245.1 Trypanosoma grayi
GTTTGCCTGAAGGAGCAGAGGGGCTGATAACACATCGGTGTGCAGATACGCTTCACCTCTGCAATCAGAGCACGTTTCTGGCTCCTCCTCGTGTTGCTCCCACTTCTCAGGATAAACAACAGAGTGTTCTGGGCCCTGTTCGGTGACTCTGATGAAATGTGACATGCAAAACCACGACGCCCCAAAAGATGCAGTTGGGGTGGTGGTGGCTTACTCAATGATGCGCAAACCTCCTGATGAATGCACCTTGTATTTTCACAATAGCATGATTGAAACGAGCACCGCAGGGTAATAGCGTGGTGAATCATTTATGGCGGACGGTTCCACAGCACGTGTTCCCGATGAATGGCATGAGCGACGCAGACGTGACGACGCGAGCTGTGGTGGCGNGCAGGATGAACAACAGAGTCTTCTGGGCCCTGTTCGGTGACTCTGATGAAATGTGACATGCAACCACGACGCCCCAAAAGGTGCAGTTGGGGTGGTGGTGGCTTACTCAATGATGCGCAAACCTCCTGATGAATGCATCTTGTATTTTCGCATCACCGTGATTGAAGCGAGCACCGCAGGGTAGTAGCGTGGTGAATCATTTATGGCAGACGGTTCCACAGCACATGTTCCCCATGAATGACATGAGCGACGCCGACGTAACGACGCGAGCTATGGTGGCGATGTGTGTAGGGGATTGTGAGGAGGTGCGGGGACTCTGGGAGGTTGGGTGTGCGTGGATGCCTTTGCATTGCATGCGTGAAGGTGTGAGAGTGGGAGATATGCAGAGAGGAGTGCGCCGAGAGTGTCTTCTAGCACACAGTGACTGAATGAAAAAAACACAATTGGCTGGCTCAGCGTAAGATTGAAGTGAAACCCCAACGAAGGGACATATATATGCCCAAGCGAAGAATAAAAATATAGATGCGTCCCTTGTAGAAGCATGCTTGTTGTTGATCCTCTGCGCTCTGTATTCTATTAGCTGACTTTTTGCTCCTACCCGTTCTGAATTAAGGGAAGTATCTAACATCACCTGCAGCACCAATATCGAATCAGACAATCGATGAACATGAGGCACATGACAGAGAAAACGCAATTGGCACATCTACAGTGTTGCAAGATACCAAAGAGCATTGGCAGTTGCAGTCTCAGCGATATGGGCCTCTCTGAACCTGTTTCAATCCTGCGTCGAGGCAAAAGGAAGACGAGACTGCTGGCATCTATGGGACTGCAGTTGAGAGACATCCAGGTGTTGTTTCTGGTACTGATGGTTGTGGCTGCACCGTTTCTTCGCTGTGCTGCTGCGGCTGGTGGCATGGTCCCCCGAACGAAAATGTCCACGCTTGCAGCCGACGACGATTCCTTGGTGACACTCACGAACTGCTTTCCCAGCGTAATACTCAGTCCTTCCGGCATCCCATACACCTGCGAAGTTGACGATGCCCAAACACTGATTGACTTGAACCTCTACGCCTCGTACTACCTTTCAGGAGTCCTCAGCTCCTTCTGGCCGGCGACTCTTGATGCGGAAACCAAAACCATTACATTCGTGCCTAATGGTGGTGGTCCATCCTCAGGGCATTGGGAATTGGTCATTACATCGTTTTCTGAAGTTGAAGCAACAAATGTTCCTCTGACGACCAATAAGAGCATGAACTTCATGGACATCCGTGCGACCCGTTCGAATTTCGATGCACTCTATCCGTATTACGGTATGGGGGTGTCGTGGGCACCCAATCTCCCAACCGGCACCACGGCTTCCGACTCCATGCTGGTCCGCTCTTTCGATGCATGCCGGTACACCACTACAACCTGCACTGACACTGTTGGGTGCTACAGAATGCTGCCACCCGCTCATCTTCCCCCTCCAGGCGAATACTGGCTCTGCCTGACGTCGAATGACTGGCATTCCCAATACCTTCCGTGGGGTGAAAAATCTCTTGAGGTGAAGGTGCTGTTGGCCTCGCCGCTGTACTTGACAGCTGGCAAAGACAGAAATGTCGTGCTGCAGGATGCGGAATCTGTGGTAAATGTGTCGGGGCGTGTGTTCCTGGTGCTGTGTCCTGGCAACGGCTGCCCCCGTCTGACTACTGGCAGTGGGGAAGATGTGGTGCACCGTGATGTGTGTGCTAACACCACCGTTTCGTCGCGTGTGTATCTGTCCGACCTCAGTGTGCTGTCTGCAGAAGCTGGCGTGTACGCTGTGTGTGTCGATGATGGTGGTGATGGAGAGTACACTGCTCCCGCTGCGCTGCCGGTGAAAGTGCTGGAGAAACCCTTTGCCTTCAAGATAACTGCTGACACGGACCAGAACACTGCTACGATTGGTGTTAGTGGCGGTGACCTCGAGTGGCGCAGAGAGCCGTACACGGTGTGCGCTGTGCCGCTGAGTGACACGTGTGATTCCGTCTCGGCGGGGCCTCGTGTGTGCGAGAAGAGTTTGTTGCCGTGGTCACCGTCCGTGTATCTGGATCTCGCTAACAGCGGATTGCTTGTTAAGGATGTGAGGTTCTGCTTCATCGCAGCCAACATGACGATCGGAGGACGCACCTACACGCAGATGTTCGATTTGTCGGAAGGGAAGGGAGAGAAAAAATTGTCTGCTGGAGTTATCGCCGGGATTGTCATTGCTGGCATCGTTTTATTAATTGTTCTGGTTGCCGTGTTCTACTTCTGCTACTGGCGACAAAGGAAGAACAGAAGGGAGTCGCTGGACTCTGGCACAAAACCCTCGTCGACGGTGCCACATTCTGTAGAGAGCCAATCAAATCCCCTGACAACTGTTTCGACCGACACTTCTCCACCCACGACTGATCCTCCACAAGAAGATGACGCTGCCCAGGTGCCTGTTGTTGAACAATCAGCCAACACAGTGGAGCGGCACATCGACCCCACAAATATGCAAGAGATGATGGACGGGAATTCAGTTTCCTCGGCAGACACACACAAACAAGATGCGACAAACACAAGAAAAAATACTACAGCTGCTATTAAAAACGTACTTTACCAAAATACCGAGAAGACGCCGACAGTTCGTACTAATTATAGTGATGAATGTTATGATTTTCCGGAGAGAGCTTCGAGGGCTTATGTCGAACATCTTTTGGACAGGATGGAGAATGGTGAAAAAGATAACGGCTTTTCCCCCCCAAACTATTTTTCATTCTGAGCGCAAAGCGAACAACGAAAAATCCAATCGATCATGGGCTGAAACATTTCAGGCGGCTGAGCTACCAGAAAGAAACTCGCGCCATCTTTTTTCTCCCAGTGTGGAATGTGTGCTTTCAGAAGGTGTATCCTGCCTCCCACTGACGGATGAAAACATGTCTTTTCTTCGTCAGGAGGGGGCCAGTTAGCACCTGCTGTATTGCACTGGCCAAAGGAATCACAGGAGCTGGAGTAAAACGATTCTGAGAGACACAAGGTTCTTTACAAGAAGCAGTTAGCTCATCAGAAGAAGGTGCTTGAGTGCGTACGAGAGTATTGCGATGACACAGATAGAGAAGACATATGAAGCTTTACGATCCACAGAAAAAAGGTTACAAACGGCTCAATGAGCCACCCTCTATGAATTCACCAGATAACCATGATCCATCAAGCGACAAGGATAATTGAGGTGTGTAGTGCATTATGAGTGTGATTCCCAATGTGTCATTGCTTTGCCCAAATAAACAATGAGAGTAGACGGCATATGGCTCAGGATTTGGTGACTTCCTTCTTCCTCTCGTATTGTTTCTTTTACCACTCTGAAGAATACTCCTTCCCTCTCCCCTTTGCCCAGTATCCCTCCATCGCAATAATACCTGGACCAGGAACTGTTGCATCTGGTGTTGCGTTGGGCGGTGCGAGTTATCGGAGTAGATGTGCATGAATGAGGGAGTGTTCAAGAGGTAAGCAATTCAGATGAAGTGAACTTATCGAAGGATTATATGATAGTTTTACAAGAGAAGGAAATACAGGATAAAGTGTTTCTCTGTGTGTGTGTGTTTTAATGCATGTGTGTATATGTGTGTTTGTATGCGTTGTGACCCGTGTGATGTCGCGCGACAGTGGCAGCTGTGACGATGAGACATTTGTATTCAAAGCCTGACACAACGATTGCAGGTGCAGGAATGAAGAAGGCGGAGCT
>NW_008826885.1:0-2789 GCF_000691245.1 Trypanosoma grayi
GCGTCCCGCGTTGTTTGTGGTGGCCGTCGTGCTGTGCTGCGTGTGTGGCTGTGCAGCGGCCCCTGATGTGAGTGATAATGGCGGGGATCCAGTGATTGTTAACATGAAACAGGCGAAGGGGAAGGTGGCTGAGGCCAGGAATGCGCTGAATGAGGTCAAGAATAAGGTGGATACTGTAAAGAGTGCGACGGAACAATTCAAGGCTGCGGCTCAAGCGGCGTCACAAGCGGCTGCTGCGCTTTATGAAAAAGTGAAGGAGGCGGCCAATATTGAGAAGAATAAAATTACTGAGGTGGCCAGCTTGGCGAATAAGGCAGTGAGCACGACTAAGACGTCTCACGAATCCGTTGCTCTTCTCTGTAAGAAGGTGAAGGAAGCGGGGGAAGCAACAACCAGGGCAGGAAATTTGGTTGCGGATGCGCAGGGGATGTCTCGCAGCGCCGCGGCCGACGCAGATGAAGTTGTCAGCAAAGAAGCGGAGCTCGCACAAAAGGCATTCGAAAAACTGTTAGTAGTTCTGAGGGGACTCTCAGGGGCGCAGAAATGTTCTGAAGAAACAAAAGAAGATGCGACGACGGAGGCGTACGCTTTTAATGCCATGAACAGCGCCAAGGAGGCGTTTGGTTTTTTCAAAGAGGAGACCCCCAAAGCACCGTTAATTGTAACCGAGGGTCTACAGAATGCCGCTAAAAAAGCTGCTGACCTTGCAAAGGATGCAGCGGGCGACGCGGCAGCGGCTTCGAGTACTGCCAAAGAGGCATCGGGACACGCTGAGAACACCGTCAAGAGCGCTGAGGCGTGGCTGGGGCAGATCGAAGACTCACTAAAGCCTCTTAAAAAACAAGAAAAGGGACCTGAGAGTTCACCTCCGGAACCGTCACAGGACGAGTCACACAGCCAGAGTCTCACACAGGATCCACTGGCCAGTAGTTCCACTGGTGGCAAGCCTTCTGATCAACAAAAAGCTGATACCACGGCGACCGACACAGAGAAGTCCTCATCAGTACCATCAGAAGTGAACAGGGACACAAACTCCATAAAGAGCAATGTACACAACACCCTGAGTGATGTCCGGAGGACTGACAGCAGCGTTAGTCCTCCGTGGGTGCGTACACCGTTGCTGCTGGTGGTGGGTGTGCTGGGCCTCCTGGCTGTCTGCTGAGCTCTGTGTGTGCACACGGAGAGGACGCATACACCCTGTGCTTGTGTGTGCTCCACTGGAGATTGTTTACTAACATGTTTTGGTTTACTTTACTTTTCGTTTCATTTTCTTTTCGTTTGTTTCCCCCGCGCCACCTAATCCCCCTTGGAGGATACTCCCTGTGCTCTGTATCCAACGAGGGCAGCGCATCTCTCTCACTGCTGTAATGGGCTTTGCTTGGCACATGACTGTGCGCCGCCCACATGAGAGGGCCTTCTCTGAAGTATTCTTCTTAATGACTCTCTCTTGTGTGTGAGCTGCGCCATGCTTCGCATGTTGGGCTGCTGCTGCTGTTGGGAGGTCGTCTGCGTGGTGGTGCTCTCCCCTGCTGTGCTTGTGTACTCCGCTGTGCGTCCCCCCTCCCCCTCCTCTGTAGACCAGTGTGCCTCGGGCTGTGATGATGGCGGCGGTGGGGCGTCCCGCGTTGTTTGTGGTGGCCGTCGTGCTGTGCTGCGTGGGTGGCTGTGCAGCGGCCACTGCTGAGGGCATCGGTGACGAGGAGCAAGTGATTGTTAACCTGAGGAAGGCGAAGGAGGAAGCGCTTGATGCCAAGAATGCCGTGAATGCGGCGAAGAATAAGGTGACCGCAATCAAGGAAGCAACGGAGCAATTCAAGACTGTGGCAGGCAAGGCATCACAAGCAGCAGTTAATCTAAATGTCGCAGTGAAGGCGGGGACAACAATTGAGACGGATAAAGTAGGCGATGTAATCCGCCTGGCGAAGGAAGCAGCGAGCACGACAAAAACGTCTGCCGACTCAGTTACTTCAATCGGGGATAAAGTTACAGAAGCAGTGAAAGCAACGACCACGGCAGAAACGTTGTTGAGGAAAGCGCAGGGGACGGCTGGCAGTGCAGCGAAGAAACCGATTGAAGATATCAGCACAGAGGCAGAGCCCATAAAGGCGGCATTCAAAAAACTACCAGAAGTGTTGTCGGCACTGAAACAAGCCCAGAATAGTGCTGAAGAAGCAAAAAAGGCTGCGACGAAGGATGGCGATGCTGTCAATGCCAAGACCAAAGCTGAGAAAGCGTACGAATCTGTCAAGAATAAGCCTACCAACACACCGTTATCTGAAACTAACGAACTAAAGAAGGATGCTGAAGAAGCTGAAAAATTAACAACCGCTGCAGTGAGACATGCTGAGACGGCTTCCAGTGCTGCCAACGCGGCATCTGGACACGCTGAGAAAGCCGTCAAGGCCGCTGAGTTGCTGCTGAATGACATCGACGTTGCATTGAAGGCTCTGAAAACACAAGAAAATGAACCTGAGTCTTCATCTGCAGATACTGAGCCTCCGTTACCTCCATCTTCGGAACCGTCACAGGCAGAGTCAAACAGCCAGCGTCTCCAACAGGATCTACCGAGCAGTACTTCCCCTGCTGATAAGCCTTCTGATCAACAAAACGCTAGCACCATTGCAACCGACAAAGAGCAGTCGCTATCAGTACCATCGGAGGATAAGACAGCCGTAGAATCCTTGGAGAACGCTGCTTCTCAAGCTGCTGATGCGCCACTGACACCTCCCAAGAGCGATGCACAAAACACCCTGAGTGATGCCCCGAGTAGGGACAGCAGCGTCAGTCCT
>NW_008826885.1:2997-4117 GCF_000691245.1 Trypanosoma grayi
TCACTGCTGTAATGGGCTTTGCTTGGCACATGACTGTGCGCCGCCCACATGAGAGGGCCTTCTCTGAAGTATTCTTATGAATGACTCTCTTGTGTGTGTGTGTGCTGCGCATGTTGGGCTGCTGCTGCTGCTGTTGGGAGGTTGTCTGTGTGGTTCTGCTCTCACTGCTCTGTGTGTGTGTGTGCTTAGTGCGCCCTGGCTCTGGGAGGAATGCGTGGCTGCTGCCCGTTGTTGGGCGTACATCATCCCCCTCTTTGCTTTGGGCTTCGGCTTCTTTTTCTACGGATTTGTGTGCCACCTGTTACTTTAACGTTGCTTGTTTATTGTTGCAGTGCTCTGTGAAGCACAGCGGTGGAGTGGTGCTGTGGCGGAGTGTGCAGTGCGGCGCCATTGGGCTGGCGGACGCGTACGGCTCCACAGGAAGTGCACGACCCCGCACCACCGCATGTTCCGTGTCCTCAAGTATCCGTGCTTCTGTGTGTGTTGTGGGGAAATGCATTTGGTCCCGCAGCAGGATTAAGGAGAGATGCCTGTGAAGAAGTTTCCGCCGCTTGGGGGATGGCTCGTAGGGTGAATTCACCCCCGTTGTTTTGGTTTCTTGTTTTCTCTCCGCTGCGCCATCGCAGTGACGGGAGGGAACATTGACGCCACTTGGGCTTTGTGGTGAGGTGCTTTCCAGAGGTGAGAACTGTTTTAATTCTTTTGTTTGGGGGTGTTGGGGGTTCTTTGTAAACATCTGAGAGTGGAAGAGTGTCGAGGAGTCTTGCTGCTGTGCCTGCGGTGTGTGCACTGTTCCGCATCGTTGCCTCTCTCCTCTCTCTGCTGCTGTATAGGCAGTGCTGCTGCGCTCGTGAAAATGACTGCGTGCCGCCACCTTTGGCTGAGGGGCGCTGTGATGGTGCGGCTAAGGTGTGGGTAAGTGGCGTTGAGTGCCGCATCAGTTCAGGTGCCCCTGTGCGGCTGGGATGATGTGCAGCTGTGGTGTTTTCCCTCCTTTTCACTGCATTTGCTCTTGTTGCCTGCGGTGTTGAGCTGCGTCAAGTGTGGCCTGTGCATGTGGTGGTGCTGTCCGTGCAATTTCTATTGTGGCCTCACTGCTGTGTGCTGCATGGCTGCTGTG
>NW_008826886.1:0-4114 GCF_000691245.1 Trypanosoma grayi
GTCTTGCCGATGTTATTGGGCGGTGCTTCTCGCGCTGTGGTGCGGCGGAGCGTGTGGAGTTGCTGAAGCCGCTGTGCCGGCGGTGGGAAGTTCGTTCGGTTGGGCGGCCTCGCGGTATGTCGGACGAGGACTACGGTGCGATGCTGACAAAGTGCCTTGCCGCACGCATTAATGCCACACTTGACGATGCCACATCGGTGCCACGCTGCTGTAGTTTTCGTAGTTCGTGCGGTGGTGGTCGGTCGTTTAACGTTTCGTGGGAGGATGGCGTGTCGCTGTGCGCATCTGTCGCTGTCTCTGCTGGTGGGCATCGCCCGGACGTGTCTGCGGGGGACTCGACGTTGTCGGACGCCACCCTTGTGGTGCCGATGCGGCTGACGTGTTGTGGACGCGGCGCCTCGTTTCGATCCGGGACGCCTGGCCGATAACGTGGAGGGCAATCCCATGATTGTGTGTATTCCTACCTTCTGCTTGCTGTGCGGTTCAATGGGCTCTGTGTTCCGGGAGAAAGTCCTCTGTTCCCCTCTTGCAAAGGGACGTGTGTGGGATGTGGTGCGCCGCTGTTGGTGACGTGTCTAGTTCCATTGGGTGTGTTCTTATATGGGTTTTCACGGTGTCTGTTTTGTTATATTGGGTACCCTTCATCTTGCTTATCACGCGCATTCTTTGCTTGCTTTGGTGTCTGCCTCACTCCCCTTGGCGGTTGCTGTGTGGGGTGCAGTGCTGCAGATTTTGTTTTCCTTGGGGTGCTGTGTCTACTGCTGGTACTTGTTTTGTTTGTGTGTGGCGTTGTGCTGCATTCTCCAATGCTGTAACGTGTGAATATGATTGCTTCTTCCCTGTGATCTTTTTCCTTGTTTCTCTGTGCGGCTTCTGATGCTGTTGGTAGTGGATGCGTTTGGTGCTGCAGCTGTGTGTAGGGGTATATGAGGCTTGCTGCGGTGCTGTAGTGCGCCGCTATTGGTGGTTTTGCACCTCGTCCTGGGTGCCGCGCTGGGTGGGTCTGGCACGCGCTGTGATGCCTGTGCGCTGGGTTGCTGTGTGCGTGTGTGACAGACGGGTTGCTGGTGTGGCTGGCATTGGCGCTGTGACTACGGTAATGCTGCGTCGTGTCTGAGAGCGTGTCTGTGGAGTTTTGATTTATGCTGCAGGTGTTTTAATGGATCCTGTGTGTGTGGTGCTTTGCTGCAGCGATGCCCACACGCCGATGCTGAACTGCCGGCACAGCGTGGCCTCAGTGTGTGACCGCGGTGGCTCCAGCTGCTGAAGTGTAGTGTGGTGCAGTGAATGATGTGGTTGCGGGCATCTTCTTTGCCCGTGCCTGCGTCCTACGTGTTTGATATCGTTATGCTCTATTGTGTTAGTGCCCTCTTCTTTGTTTCCTGGTTTGTTTCTGAGAGGAAGGGAGAATCCCCAGAACCACAAGAATCTCTTAGCTCAATGAGAATGCTTCAACCACAGTTAGTTGATGGGCTCTCGAATTATTACGTTTATCGACGCTTTTACCGCTTTTGCCTTGGCCTGGGTCTCCTCTTCCTTTCTTTGCTGGTGATCTTTTCACATTTTGCTGTGGGTGAAGTGACGTGTCCTGATATGACGGTGCAGATACTCTCTATTCAATTAAAGAACTCCTCGTTCGATCGTCATGTTTTAAGGGCTGTTACTGCGGGTTTTGCGGCTTCTCTTGCTTCACGGAGACTTGTTGTGGCGGATGGTGTGCGTATTAATATTAAACGTGAAACTATGGACACAACGTTGAATGGATCGCTTGATACAATACTGAACTTGAATAGTGATGCTTTACTGGTTATGGGTCCTATGGACGATGATGCGCTTCTGAAGGCGTTGCCTGTACTAAGCAAGCACAATTTGGTGTCTTTCGCGCCCATTACTGGCTCAAATCGGGTTCGGGGTTGGACCCCAAACCTGTACTTTCTGCGCCCTGATCCAGCTGCTGAGCTTCTGGCTCTGCTTCGTTTCGCCGTTAGTCATTTGCGCGTCCTGCGACTGGGCTTCATGTACTTGCAGGGTGTCTCGTTCGGTGATGCGGAATATGTTCAAGCTGTTCGAGTTCTTTCTCGAATTGGCTACAAACTGTGCTCTGTGTTCACTGTGCAGAGCTCCGTGACTGGGGCGGCAGATGATACGGTATTTAACGCTGCGTGGGAAGAGTTCGCCAGCACACGCCCACAGGCTGTTATTGTGTTTGGCTCACCAATCGGGGATACCTCAAAGTTTATTACGAGGATGCTGACTGACCACCGTACGCGTAGCGCCTTTCTTCTTGCTCCTTTTGCGGTGCAAGGTATTCTTGTAAATACATGGCGTGAGACACTGTCTGGTAATGTCCCGTCTGTGAGTGGCCAGCTGATTACGACAGGAACCAACCCACTTGCGAACGACATCCAGTATGGGGCTATACGAAGGTTTCAAAAGGTAATGCAGGCATATTTATCACAAGCACCGAACACAGGCTATACTGAACCGGACCACTTCCTCAAGAATGACAACGACGGTGAACTGATGGTGGCTGGTTGGATTGCCGGGGAGATGCTTTCTCAGGCTCTGGGCAGCCGCGAATGGCTCAAAAACAGGGAGACGTTTGCAAAAGCCCTTTTTAACCAGCGCAGGTACGTTCTTGATGATCTTGTCTACGGCGATTACGGTGGAAAGTGTTCTGACATTATGACATCACAGGGCGCCATCTGCGAGTGCAACCAGGGTGGCCGGGTGGTGTATATGAAGCGGTTTGACGGTGACTTTCGCGCCCAAAATGTCACAGCGGGAAATCTCGTGATCCCACGGTGGGAGTGTTATTCCTCGAGCCTGGGAATCATGGCGCCGCTCAATGGCATTACAGTAAAACTCGAAGATGATTCTGGTGCGATAAACGCAGCGTCCCAGCTTAAGACCGGATATAGTGCTGCGAAAGGACGGTTAAACGGTCTAGGTGACGGAGGGGATCATACAATGCAATTCCTCCAAACACCTGTGCGCTATGCTCACAATGCGTTACGGAATAAATTGAAAGATACACGTGTTCACGTTGTGCGTGGTATCGTCACCAAAAAAATGCTGGAATTATCAGAGGTGACGTTTATCGATCCTGTGGAGCTAAAGTCAAGGCTCAACCAGTTCATGCGGCACATTCTCCGCCTCTCACCGACGCTGGAGCAGGAGTTCTTTGTGCTTGCGCAGTACCTCGGAAAGAATAGCGGTGCCAACGCCCACGCTGTGATCCGCAGCGACGAGGGTGCTGCGATGGCGGATGTGTTGCGGCGGTCGCTTGTGACGTTTGGCGGGTCGCTGCGGTCGGTCGCGCTGCTGGGTGCCGATGACGCGCTGGAGAGCCACCTGCCTCACGATGGCGATGTGTTCGTCGTGGGCCTCGCTGCTGCCGATGTCGCTGGGGTCGCGGGCCACCTGGCGAAGCACAGCGGTGTGCGTGTGTTTGTGCTGTTCACGGAGTTCTCGTTGCTGTACGATGAGTTTGTTGCTGCGTTCAATGGGAGTGCGGCTGCCGGGCGCCTTGTGTTCGCGACGAGCCTGCCGCACTGGGCAGACGAGAGCACGACGTCTGCGACCGTGCAGAAGTTCCACGCTGCTGTGAAGGACAGGACGAAGTGGACTCCGCTGGCGCTGAGGAGCTTTGCCAACACGCTGCTGTTGAAAACTATTCTTTCGCGTATGGGCCAGGTAAGTGCTGAAGAATTGGCTCGCTTCTTCTACAGGAACGTTGCCATCAGTGTGGATGACATGCTGTATGGCCCATTCAAAGACGGTTCTGAATGCGCTTTGCAGGCCGCCCCAGACGAGGCAGTGTGTGCTGTGAACTACGGAGCGACACATATTTCTGTGTGGTCGATGGCCCGCGTGTTTGACCCCACGGTGCCTGAGCTGTTCCCCGCTGTGACACCGTCAATGGTGTACAGGGAACCTTCTGATGGCCTCACGTTGCAGCAGTTAATTGGCATTATAATGGGTTCTGCAATTGGCGTGCTTTTGGCCGCAATGATCGTAAGCATACTGTGCTGCCGGAGAGACGCCCGTGACAACAACAACGCCCCGAAGGAGCCCACAGACCCCGTGACGCTTGTGTTCACTGACATCGAGA